>NC_051327.1:9928494-9963223 GCF_015220235.1 Choloepus didactylus | reverse complement strand
GGCAAAACCCATAGAAGCAGATTTAAGACTTAAGACAGTGTAAGTGAATTCATTTAAACCCAAATATTGAGTCCTCAAAGGGACAGGACAACTACTCTAAAAACATAGACCCTGATTTTAAAAGCAAACAGAAAAAGACTGATTATTCTGGATGTCATTTTTATTCCCAGCCCACTTGGTTCTTTATTTTTAGTAGTGTTTCGTCTATTTAAAGGGTCGATATATCCAGCATATAGATCCATGGCCTAAACATTCAGTGAGGTGCGGCCTGTTAGCAAACCCGAGGGCAGGGGTGATCAGGGAGCCTGAGAAAGAGACAAAAACGGACATGCAAGCGAGGCCTGGCTGTACAACAGGAAGCGTCCAAATAGCCTGACAAGCTCCTTAGCTGGGCTGGGGTTTGGGGGAAGGAGGGGTGGGGCAACTGCCTACTGAGAAAAAGGAAAACATACCTATTTCCCAGTCTCCTGGGCTTTTTGACTTCCCTCTTCTCTCTGCCCCCGACCTCCTTACCAGGAGAAATAGCACGCACCTACCCGGAAAGCCAACCTGGGTTCAGCTAACACTTGTCAAGTCTTTGGAGAGGCTGCCCCTGGCTCCCACTGCCAGGACCCTGGACAGCGGCTTCCCCTGGGGGCCTGGTTGGGGCTGAGCATAAATAAGTTCCCTTCAGTTCCGGGTGAAAGGACGCCCATGTTTTTTGTGGAAGCCATGCTGCCATTCTCCGCAAAAAGTCTTCGTGGCAGCCCCATGTTCAACATGCCACGGCTTAAAAGTCATGATTTACCATCCCCTGAAACTGATTCCCCATCACCTTGGTGTTCCCTTCTTAACAAGGTTGCCAAAATCTAATAAAATGCCTCGTTTCCTTCCTTACGACAAGGTCCTGATTTTTTTGAAAATATATTTAATTAGAACTCTGCATCCTAAAATGTCTGAAATCTGTTTTGAATTATAAACTTGTAAGCATTCTACTCAAACCAATTTTCTTTTAGTAGAAACCTAATGGTGTCATCGAAGCCACACTGGTGCAGGGATTCCATTTTCCTCTTGCTCAGTGGAAAAAGGGCTTGGTTGAGCCTCACCAGGTTGGCCACCGACAGCTGGGATGGAAAGACAGAAAAGTGAGCCGTAGGTACAAGTAAATGTACAGTGTGTTTTATGATATATGCATTCTCAATAAGAAAAGCAGTACAAAAAACTAAACTTAAAAAGGTGACTCCAGCCATAGAGTAAATTGGGCATCCTCAGCCTCGGCACTCCTGACATTCCAGATGGGGTCCCTCTTTGTGGTGGGGCTGCCCTGTCTACATCAGGCTGTTTAGCAGCACCCCTGGCCTCTACCCATTAGATGCCAGCAGCACTTTGCCCCCCAGTTTTGACAACCAACATGACCCCAGCCATTGTCAAATGTCCCCTGGGGTGCAGAATCACCCCCAGTTGAGAGCCACTGGGATGGAGAAAGGCAGTCCATATTCATAGGTAAATATTTTAGATAAATTTGAGTCCCAAGATTTTCAGCATATTTTAAACAGTAAATGATCTAAGTTCAACTTGACTCTGAAATTCTGCCAAGTTTATTAACCTGAAAAAAAAAATGAAGCAAAATAAAATGTTAAACAAAGAGATAGATAATAAGCAGTAAGAGGACAGCATACTCACAGTTTTCAAAGATGTTTGTATACAAAATCATCACTGAACTGTCTCAAATATTTGGGACACATGCTAAATTCTTTGGGAAAGTTTTTGATTAGGACTGTTCAAATACAATTTATTACTCACAATTAAGTTCTGATTGGCGACATTAATGTACAGCTCTGGCTGCCCCTTGTCCTGTGGGGAGATGTCTGATCGGCCACCAAAGGGCGAGACGGTGACCGTCCGCCCTGTAGGCAGAACAGGAATGCTATCGGTGAAGCCACTGTCCACCTCTGTGGGAAGAAGCGCCCAAGTCAGGCCATGGCAAGGACACATGACACACGTGAAGAAAATGACCATGGGTTTCTCAACAGGGTTTTCTTTCCTTCTAGTAAAACCCATGCCTTGGAGACACTGTTAAATTACTACTTGTGTATACTAATTTGATTGGCGATTTATTCTGGAAGCAAAAAAAAAAAAAATCTCTGTACACATGGTCATTTACCAATACAAGAAGAACTCTGGACAGAATCGGGAACTCTCTCCAATTGCTTAAAGGCCTTAGTTAAATTATTTTTTTTTTCACTGATTATAGTGCCTGTGTAAGAAGCCATGTGGAGTTATTTTGGGAGTCACTATTTAATCAGAGTGGCAAGTCACGTTTACTACTGACAGTGAACAAAACATCCACCACAATGGGAGGTTCTGTTTCTATTGTAAGAAATGGAAATTGCATTTTCTAGCAGCAAATGTAAAATAAACAGAGGAACCGAAAACCTTTCTATTACTAGAGGGGCTGCTGAGGACATGGAGCAGGAGGTGTGGCCTTAAAGAAAGGGGAGTGCTGCATAAAATCTAGGGTTGCTCAGAGGAGTTCTTGTACTTGCAAGCGCACCCCAAAGAGAGTGATAGCTAGAGCAGATAAGAGGCATTTCCTTACTCTGGAAAGAAATGAAAGCGTGCACAGGGTAAGGATGGGGTGAAGGTGAAATGTGCAGGAGGTGCCACAGTGGCCCCTCTATGCTTCTACGGACAAGTACACTGAGGCAGGACCACCAGAGAAATGAAATGAACATTGCATATGCTATCAATCCCCAGGCGAAGGCGTCTCCATCCATCCACAAACCTATGCATTTACACAGTGTGCTCCAGCAACAGACAGGCAAAGATCAAGTTCAAATTCCTGAAGCTATGGTTGTCATTAGAAATACCCTGCAGAGGATATGCCAAAAAATATACAGTCTGGTAATAGGGGAGACTCCCTGACACAGAGTATTTAGCTGAGAAATTCACAAATTAAGTTTCACTTGAACATTTAAAATACAAAAGTGAGCAAGGAGGGAAAGACTGGTTGATAGAAGATGTCTCAACCAAGTAGTTCATTCATTTCTTCTAACATTTCATTCACTTCTTCTAAGGTGTCTCTTGGGTTTTCTTATTTTTCTTTCCAGAGCTACTGACTAAATGACCTACACTGTGCTATTTACAATGGCCTTAGCCAGCCATCAGTTCACCCAAAGGGGACAAAAGAAATAACTAAAAAATAAGGCTGGAATAAAACTTTTGAAAGAATTACATTTTAGTGAAGGAGTAGTTTGGGTTAAAATGAAATGGAACTGGATAATTTGCTTATTGTCATTATTTTGAAAAGAATATAACACACACATATATAAAAATATAAAAATACAGATACAAACATTCATATCTGTATGTGCATATATGTGTGTGTGAGTGTGTATATGAAGTTACATAAACATCATCTAAAAAAGTAGAAATTTACAATAAGAAGCCTCTCCAAAATATCTGATTCTGTGTCTTTATTGCCTGAAAGCTTAATTTTGTTTCTGAGAGCTTAATTTTGTTTTTGTTTTTTCTGATTGTGATTTCTGGAATAGAATGATACCAAGAAAAGAAAAAAAAAAAAAAGCCATTCAGTAATTTCCCAATTTGATATTCTCAGTAGAAGAACCAATGACGTAAAATCTATATAGGTTTCATCAAGGAAAATTAAAAATATGTACCATGTGTCATATAACTTTAAGTAACAGCTCAACTGACTTATTCAACTTAATGAAAAGAAGTGCAATCTAGCTCATTAAATTGAAAAGTGTTCTAATTTACATGGGGTTAATGACTACGGTTTCAGGCAATGGGAAATCCTTTTTCCAAATAATGTTCACTCCTGTTAGCTCTTATTCTAATGGATAAATGATTAAGGAAAACGTAGAGCTTATCAAATACCTTCATGGGATTTGCAGTGATGCTAGCTCCCCCATCACCCCAGACGATATCCTACAGGTAGCAGCACACCTGACTGCCTGACATGTGCTCTCTCTACCCAAGAGAGAGCACTCCAAATAACCACACATTCATTCAGAGTGTGATCTACCAACATTTCTGGAAGCAACAACAAAAAGTAGCAAATATTCCTCAACCTCCAGATTAAAAGCTGCAATATTTTATATCTCAGGTTCCAGCGATAATTTAAAATTTTGTGCTTTAAATAATTCTGTCCATGGGTCCTCTGTTTGCTGTATACTCCTAAAAGCCATTTCTACATTCTTGCCCCTTGGGCAGCACCTCCATGAGCTTCTATGATTCCAAAATCATACTCAAGAAAGATAACTCTGCTGGCTCAACCCCATTAGCATTTTGCTATATGTTCATTAAGTTTTTATCCTATAGCACCATCTTCCTCAAAGGAAAGGTGAATTCAAATACATAAAAAGTACCTAGGCCAAGTGGGTTGCAAATCAAATCCTGCTAGTTTTAGCATTGTGGACACTTAATAACTCTTGTCCTACCTCTTATGCCTTTTCCTAACTTTGACCTCATTCTAAAAGTCTGCCAAGTTAAGGTAAATTCCTGAGTCTGAAGAAATATGAATAAACAACTGTGCAGTAGGAAAAACAAAAACAAAAACAAAAAAACCCATGCACAACTGGGGTTATTTTCTAAAGGTTACAGCACTAAAAGTCAGGATTCATTGAATCAGTTCTAAAGAGAGAGTGGTGCCTGTTACACCCAGCCAAACCAGATTATTTGTTTGTCAGGACTTGTTAAACGTTGTTTGATATGCTGATATATTAAGGGTACATATTAAGAAAATGCCCTATGGTTTATAAATTTAAGCAACTAACATTATAGAATTTAAGTTAAAAACTTAAAATCTTAAAAAAAAAAAAAAAAAAAAGGAGGAAGCCTGAGACGATAATCTCTATTGAAAGGGCCTATTGATTGGGAAGTAAATAACTGAGCATCTGCTGTGTGTTTCATAGCCCCTGGGGAAATACCGGTGATAAAATTGATTTTGGTGCTCAATTTTCTTAATGTGTATTTTGCTCAAAACACAAGGAAATAAAAAAAATCTTTTATTGGAAAAATGCATGAGATGTTGATATCTGTAATAATCAACAAACATCATTATGTATGGTTTAATGGTTTGTAAATCAATTTGCCATATATCATTTCATTTAATCTTTACAAGAACCCTAAAAGGTAGGTAGGTCATGCTAGGGTTTTCAGTTTCTTCATTTTACAGAAGAGGAAACTGAGGCTCAAAAGATTACTTGCCCTGTGCCAGGAGTTGGCAACCTATGACCCATCATCTTTTTATGTAAATATTGTGCTACTGGCACACAGCCATGCCCATTCTTTTCCATATCATCTATGGCTGCTTTCACACTTCAAGGGCAGAGTTGAGTGGTTGTATCAGAAGAGATTGTACATCCCACAGCACTGCAAATGTTGGCTACCTGATACTTTGCAGAAAGTATTTGCCAACCCCTGCTGTAGAGTATAGAGGCAAAAGGTACATGGAGCTGGTCTTCGCAACACTGAAAAATTCAGTGATGGTTGATGAGAGTAGGGCAGATCATATTTTTGTAGGGATGGGGCAGAAAGAGTGCATCAGGGGAAGTAAATATGGTTTGAAGAGTCATTTTATATTTGCAGATATGTCTTCTTTGCCTTCATGATTAAGACTATGGACAGTCGTACTCAATAGAATGTTCATGGTTGGTGATGCTCAAAATAGAGGGGACCGAGATGCTAGGCGAGTTTCTAGGTCAGGGGACAGGATATCCCAGGTGTGGTGAGGGAAGACGAGGGAGAGAAGACATGTGAGGTGTTCTGTTCAAAGGGAGTCAAGTTAAAAAAAGAAAAAAAAAGCAAGAGAGTTTGAGAAACCCTGCCCTACTGACTTCTGATAAAGAACGATGTTTGGTATATTGCTGTCTGTCTTAATTTAGGGTTTTCTGAAGGTTGATCAAAAATGTCTCCAAATATCCAAATTTGAGAGACTCTAGGAGGTTGTTTAGCACTTGACAACAAAGTATTCCCTGGAAGACTAGCAGATTCTTCAAAAATCAAATAGACAAGCTGCTGAAAAAATAAGAGCTTTTATTTTAGAATAATTATAAGTTGACAACCAGATTTCCATCAAACCAAATCTAGCTGGTAGCCATACCTACTAACACTGTTTGCTATGACAGTGACTGGTGTACATTTTTGAGTGAAATACCTGAATCAAGTCAAGGACTGCAGTTGACAGTTTTACAAAAATACATAATAACAGAGAGTATTCCACAATGGTTTGCCCATGGATATGACACTGGGTCAATAATGAAGAGATCAGTAATCCATAGCCTACCCAAATGACCAATGGACAGGGAGAATACAGTGACAAATTCCCTATATATGGTCTTGAAATATTATAGATTTTAAAATATTTGAATCTTTGACCAAAAAAACCCACAAAAAACACAAAAATCAAACTGTAGCTTTATCTTGTGATTTGCATATATTAGTTCTAGAGACAATCATATTCTGATTATTTTAGTCCCTTGTCAATGCCAATGCTATCTCTTTTAAAAACTTAATTAAGAACTCCTTCTGAAAATTCTCATTCCTGTTCCCAAATTGATGACAAGAACCTTTGTCATCAATTATATATTATATATTATATTGTTTATATTATATTATATTATATTATATTATTATATTATTATATTATTATATATTATATGAAAATATAACCTGAGAGTATGAACATTCCTGTAGCTTATTTTATCACTGAAGAGGCCATATATTCTGAAAGGAAATTCATTAGGTAAAAACATAAGATTTAACTTCAGTTTATGTCCACTCTTTCATTTATTCAACTATTAATGAATATCTACTATACCTAGGGTGCTAAAAATGGTCTTAGAAAATGAAGCAGGAGAAAAGTACAAAAGAAAAGAAAAGGAAAAAAACCCACTAAAACATAAATAGGAAAATGACATTCTCAAAGACATAAAGCCACTTCAAACAAATCAAGAAGCAAATCTATTATTTGTTTGGTTTAAGTTAATCTTAAGTCTTGTTGAAGCACCATGCTTCTGAATGATTAAATGAAGGATTTCAGAAAAAAAATAGGAAGATTGGGTCCACGAATCAATGGTGGTAAAACCCAATTAATTAAAAACCAAAGTGAAAGCAGGCTTGGAAAGGGGAAATCTGAGGATTGGAAAAATCACAAGAGCAGAGCTTGGGCTGGGCTGCCTCTTAGCTGCTGCCACACCAAACTGCTGTCTCTGCCTTCGTGACTTGATACCATGAAGAGCAGTATTGCCAAGGCCATTTTGCTCCCCCTGCTGCGTCAACCTCAGCTGCTTCAAAAAAAGAAAAACAAAACAAAACCAAAAAACCCAACAAAAACAAAACAAAACAAAACAAACAAAGTCTGAGTTCCATGAAAACATCAATATCCAAAAAATTAGTTGTTTTCAGCATGCCTGAATTTTTTATGTAACTTAAATCCTGTAAGAAGTTCATACTCACAATAAAACACTGCATTGAAAGCAAAGTTAATTTATCTCTGAAAAGGGCAAGGAAAGAGTCTAGAAAATCACTTGGCATAAAAATCCTATTAGACTGTGGGAGGAGATCGGGCTCGTGGGGAATAGGTCATAAGCACAGAACAACGACACTTGCAAATTGCGGCTTTCTGGCATTTTCAATGACACAGGGTTTCCGAGGTGTTCTGTCAATCATTAGTGTGCATGGGGGTGCCCTCAGTGCAGACTTCATTAAACACTAAAGGAAAGTTGCTGCTTTCAGGAGACCTGAGGTCAGTTTGACCAGTCATTATCAGGCATCTCTACACACAGGCAATGAGTGATCGGCTGTCCAAGGCCAAGGGACTTCACCATCTTTCTGGCAGCTTGGGACCTCTGTATTCCCTGCTGTTTAATTGTAGCTCCTGTTCAATGTTCTTGTCCATGGATTCAATTCCATAATGGAAAAGTTAATTGGGAAAATCTAGTTCCTCATACCTGGCACTTTTAATGGTTCCTAGCCTTCCAGGCACATACTCAAGAAGTGGGGATGGGATGGAAAGAAATAAACTGAGGGAAATGTTTCTAAAAAGGAACTAAAAAGGCACAGCAGAGATAGAAGCATAAATGTTCATACTGGGAAAGTTTCCCTCTTTCAACAAGTGACCTCAAGGACCTCCATGTCTTAGTTACCTCATCTGTAAAAATGGAGGTAATAACCCAAGAGCAGATAGAATTAAATTATGGTGCATATAATAGAAAGTAATACTAACAAGAAAAGATTTACTTATTTTTCTTTCCAAAGAATAGTGGAGGGAAAACTGGTAAGGCAGGTTTAAAATATCACTCAGCAGCCAGGCCCTTTCCAGCTCACTCTTCTGCCATCTCTAGGGTGTGCTCTTTGATTGCATGATCCATAATGGTTGCTTGAGCTCCAGTCATCACATCTAAATTCCAGGAAGCAGGAAGGAAAGAAAAGCACATGGCCTGCCTTCCTAGAATTCCTACAGTAATTCAGCTTACCTCTCATAAGCCATTACTTAAATGGGGGGAAAGGTGGCAACTGAAGTCTTTTGAACTACACAGCAATATGCCCAGCTAAAACCTGGTATTCTGTTACTAAGGAGAAAGAGGAGTATGTTTATTGAAAGACAACTAGGAGTGTCTACCACCCAAGTCATCTTCACAATACTTCATAATATGTTATAATAATACTAACTTCGTAACTCTGTGGTTGGTATTTTAAAAAGCAAAATGTTTAGCACAGTCTTGGAACTTACTGGGCTTCTGGGACTAGGCTCTGTTCTATCCTATTTTCCAAGCCCCACCTCCTTCAATCACTTAAATAATGTATCTACATCTCACCTTGGTCACTGCCTCCTAACTTACACATATATCAGCAATTCTAGTGACTTTGACCTCTGAACACCCCTTTTATGATAACATATAATCTCTTGAAATATTCTAGGATTTTTTTTACCATTATGCCATTTGTGTTATGATTACAGTATATTACAAAGCAATAATTTGAATTAAAATTGTTCTTTTTCTGATCATTATAAATTAAAGTTATAAAGTTGACTGTGAGAGCATCTTTAATTGTATTCAAGAGATATAGGTAAAAATAAATGCTTACATTTATTTGTATAGCAAGGGGGCATGCTATTTGACTTATTTTTAAATAATTATGTAATCAAAATTGTGATAAGTCAAAGTATTCAAATGACAAAACAGATAATGTTTTCTTTGGGAACTGAATATTTATTAGCTCAGGGATGCAGCATCAAAAATAGGAATTAACAAACTACTTTTCATGGGCTGATGTTTAAAGGATTTCATGTTGCTCTTAAAAAAAGAATGAAAGGGCATTTTTTTTCTAACTGGCCTCAGTTAGAAAAAACCCTTTGAGGGGGTTTTAGACTGTTGTTTGAAAGAACATCTCTGCAAATAATAAGAGACATTCTGTCTTAGCAACCACCTGCCCTCCTGCTATATAACCTCTGTACACCTTGGCCCCCTCACTGTCCCTTTTTGACACCACACCAGTGCAGAGGAGCCAAGTATAATATGGGAAACAGGGAAGAGGCTTGTTCAGAAGACCAGGGACTCTCAAGGAAACATTAGGATCAAAGAGATCTGAACATAGATAAATACCTAATCAATAAGCTAAAGGAGTCTTCAAAATTAATTAATTGGCTGTGAGCCTTCAAATCCTTTGAGTACAGACCCTGGCCTGGGTCCTCTGAGTGAAGGCATGAATGAATGAATGAATGAATGGACTACCTATGTAAAACAATGTGTTTATTCATTTATAGATAAATAAATACATATTACGGTACGTGAAACAAATGGCATTCGTGGCATTCACTCAAACACGACTGAGCCTGCTCATCTCTCTTATGTGTTAACTAGATACTGTGCGCGATTATAAAATGCACGTGCTGGGAAATGCATGCGGTGGAGGCGTGGGCTAGGGTACAACGTGCATAGGACAAACCCGGTGTAGAATGCAGAAAGAAGCTAGCTAAAAACCACCAGGCAGCACTGAGGGCAGTCTGGGATTGGTTGTTCATCTCTCCATCTCCCTAAAAGAACTTGCCTCCTGCCTCCAGGGCCAGCAGGACAGAAGGCAGCTCTCCTCCAATAAATACCTGTTAGCCTCACAGGATTAAGTGCATCTAAGGCATGGAAATCACAACAGAACCTGGAGAAGGGATCCTTACCCAGCCAGAGGGGCTCCTGTGGGCGGGACAGAAGGACGTGATGCAGCACTGTTTTGAGGCCTGGGTGGGTGGCACCTGATGTCTCTCACCCTGAAGGTGCAGTCTGCATCTAGCTGTTTACAGAGGGGACTGTGAAGAAGACTATGGGGTGGAGTAGTGTTTTGTTGCTTTGAGTAATATGTATTAATGACTTCAAAAAGATCAAAGATGTTTCAAAAAGATGAAAATAAGGGCATCTCAGTCACTCATTTGATACACACACACACACACACACACACACACACACACACACACACCAATATGTGTATACAGATAGATTTCAAAAAGAGGATTTTTTAAATGATGAAAATGAGTTTCCCCAGCAATCATTCCATTCTCTGGATCTTGACGATAAGGCACCGCAGTCCCTGTATTTGAATGTTCTTTCTGTTAAATACAAACAAAACTATTTATGGAAAACACATAAACTGATTTGGAGTCTCGAGAATAATTATGAACTTGGATCTGTCAAAGGCAATGCATTAATTCTGGGGATTCCTGGTAATTGTCCAGTTCTGAAAACATTACCTGCCCTTTGTACTCCACTGTTTTCAGCCCTGCATAAATGGGCACTGTCCTAGTTTGCTAATGCTGTGGTATGCAAAACACCAGAGACAGATAGGCTTTTATAAAATGGGGGTCTATTTTGCTACACAGTTACAGTCTTAAGGACACAAAGCGTCCAAGGTAACACACCAGCAATCGGGTACCTTCACCGGAGGACAGACGGCCAATGGTGTCTGGAAAACCTCTCCTAGCTAGGAAGGCAGCCGGCATCTGCTCCAAAGCTCTGGCCTCAAAACGGCTTTCTCCCAGGATGTTCCTCTCTAGCAAGCTTGCTCCTCTTCAAAACATCACTCCCAGCTGCACTCAGTTAGTTTCCTCTGAGTCAGCTCATTTATATAGCTCCACTGATCAAGGCCCACCCCGAATGGGTGGGGCCATGCCTCCATGGGAACATCTCATCAAAATGATCATTACCCACACCTGAGTGGGGCACATTCCAAGCAAATCTAACCAGCACCAAAAACCATCTGCCCCACACAAGACCACAAAGATAATGACATTTGGGGGACACAATACACTCAAACCGGCACATTCCACCCCCTGGACCCCAAAATGACACTATCTTTCCAAATACAAAATACATTCATTTCATCACAATATCACAAAAACTTAAATCATTTCAGTAACATAAGTTAAGCACAAAATCCCATCAAAATCAATTATAGGCATGGCCAGTCCTAAGGCATAATTTCTCTTTAGCTGTGGATCTGTGAACTTAGAACAAGTTATATGCTCCCAATATACAAAGGAGAGACATTCATAGGATAAACATTTCCATTGCCATAAGGAGAAACAGTAAGGAAAACAGGGTTAACAGAAGCAAAACAGTTCCTAAAACCTGCAGGACAAACTCCATTAGATTTCAAAGTCTGAGAGTCATTAACAGAACAACGTTGCATCCTTGGGGCTTGAGAGAGCGGGAGCCTAACCCTTCCCAAGGGCCTTTTTGGCAGCTGTTTCCTCTCCAAATGCTTGGGTGAGTGCTCCAACATATCCACACATTGGGGAGACCACCTTCTCGGCCCCACCCTCCTCAAACATCGGGGCAGCTCCCAGATTCCCTTCCATCTCCGGGGCACACGCTCAACCCCTTCAGAACAGTGTGGTGGCAGCCAGGCTCTCCCCAATTCCCTGGGAATGTGCTCCAACCTCTTTGGGACCTGAAGTGGCAAAACTCTTCAGAGCATCGAGGCGCCCACCCTCGACCTCCAGGGCAAACTCACCCTTTCCATGCGTGTGGGCTGCTCTGCTCTCCCAGCCCGAGACCTCTTGACTCCAGACCTCAACCTCCATGGCTCTGTCTTTGAAGAAATTTTTCTTTCAGTTTGTTCCTTGTCTGTCTCCTCCAGTCCAGACCCGCAATGGCTCCATCTATAAAGATCTCACAAAAATTCTGTTGGCTTTGCATGAAGCATGCAGGGGTCAAAGCCATCAGACAATCGGAGTTTCCACAAATCCTTTCTGCTTAACTCCTTATCCAATCTTGGCTTGTCCTCACGTTGGGCTATAGCTTCTGGGATTCTACCCACTGGAAGCCCGTAATTTTCCAAGCCATCAACTTCTGGTTTCTTTGAACCCAAGAGTTCAGTTCTAAGTTTCTCTCTCTCTGCTTGCATTTTACTATAAGCTGCAAGGAGAAGCCAGGGTATATCCTCCACACGTAGTCTGGAGATCTCCTCAGTTAAGTATTCCAGGTTGTTGCTTTCAAATTCCTCCTTCCATCTGACACCAGGACTCAATTTTGCCAAATTCTCTGCCACTTTAAAACAAGGATCGCCTTTCTTCCAGTTTGCAACAACACAGTCATCATTTCTGTTCACTTCATCAGAAGTATCTTTAGAGTCCATATTTCCACAAACAGTCTCTTCAAAGCAGTTTAAGCCTTTTCTATCAAGCTCCTCACAATTCTTCCAGCATATTCCCCTTATCCATTTGAAAAGCCGTTCCAACATGTTTGGTATTTGCAAACTCAGCAGTAAAATCACCCCACTTCTCTGGTACCAAAATCTGTTTTAGTTTGCTAATGCTGCAGAATGCAAAACACCAGAGATGGATAGGCTTTTATAAAACGGGGGTTTATTTTGCTACACAGTTACAGTCTTAAGGCCACAAAGCGTCCAAGGTAACACACCAGCAATCGAGTACCTTCACCGGAGGACAGCCAATGGTGTCCGGAAAACCTCTGCTAGCTAGGAAGGCAGCCGGCATCTGCTCCAAAGCTCCGGCCTCAAAACGGCTTTCTCCCAGGACGTTCCTCTCTAGCAAGCTTGCTCCTCTTCAAAACATCACTCCCAGCTGCACTCAGTTAGTTTCCTCTGAGTCAGCTCATTTATATAGCTCCACTGATCAAGGCCCACCCCGAATGGGTGGGGCCACACCTCCATGGGAACATCTCATCAAAATGATCATTACCCACAGCTGAGTGGGGCACATTCCAAGCAAATCTAACCAGCACCAAAAACGTCTGCCCCACACAAGACCACAAAGATAATGGCATTTGGGGGACACAATACACTCAAACCAGCACATCAACCAAGGATGATCTAATGGAGAGACTTTAAGAATTCTTAGACATTTCTGGCACATCTTCTGGGTGAAAATTACAGCACATGAATAAAAATGACAGCAAATCACCAGTCCTAGTGTCACCTGCTTAGACTGCTTCACCACAGTATTCCTCTCCAAAAGGGGTGTTCAGATATCAACTCCCAAAATATGAGAACTCTGAGCCTTCCTGCCTCCTTTAGACTTTCAACAGGTTTTTCTTATATGAAGGTATACATTTCCAAGCCATTGCATTACCTACAAGGAAGAGAACAAAAGCACTATGTAGAGTTGGTCTCCTGGGCAGGGAGGTACTTCTGTCAAGCAGTTACTGATTTCAAGTGTTCCTTGAAAACAGTTTAAACCACTTGGCTGAGTTCAGTTATGCTTATTTATAAAATGCCTGACATTCCCACGATACCAGCTTTGCTTCCTAGTTAAGAGCAGTGCCTTCTGTTTACCAGTGTAATGCCCTGATTGATACAGTCAAACCGCTATCAGGGGACTAGGGAAGTTTTATAACCACACCAGCATCTATGCCTTACAGTTTGTAATGCTTACAGGATGCTTTGGGGATTTTTCTCCAAGGATAAATCAATCCCTTTAATCTCGTTGCCATCTATACGTCATGGAGGTATTTTGCTCTGTGGTTTTGCCTATTTGCAAGATAAATTGAAGTCTTTCTTTTGAATCCCAAACCAGAATATGATGCACAGAACTGCTCATTAACCTCAGACTCCTGAAAACCCCATCCCAGTCCCAGCCCTCCAACCCTTAACTCACCAACATTTTTTTTTTTTTTTTAGCTGATAGGGATTCCCAAATATATTGTTGTCAGAAAACCTGCTATTAGGGAAGGTTTCTCTTGAAATTGGTCTTTGGAGAGATAGTGGTAAGAGCAGGGACTTGACCAATAAGCCTATCCTTTCTTTCTAGGGTCTTTCTTTTCCTTTTTGCCTCAGGAAGGGAAGTTAATATCTACTACTATCCACCATCCTCCTTAAAAACAAACTTGCAAATAATCCATCTCACCATTTACTGATAATAGTGATTATTTCATATGACTTGAATAAATGAGATTATGTTTCTCTTTAAGACAGGAGAGCAGTTAAAATGTAATAACCTTGAACAGCAGTATTATTTTTAACAAGACTCATTTCTACACAAGGCACAGTCAAAGAAGAGTTACTTCTCTAATACATTCATCTGAATATTGTTCCTTTATTGCTGTATTTCAATTCTTCTTCATATTTTTTAATCTTTAAAATGGTGTGCTTCAGAAGTAGGTGCCTCTGTCACTGTCTAGTTCCAATTTTCAAGACAGAAATTTCTGAGATGATTAAAAATGCTTTTATGCAAGCAATTGAACTACACTTCCCAGGAATAAAACTGCTTCTCAATAAAATCTACATATAATAGCCATGATACTATCAATTCCAGATTTCGGAATGATAATTTCTGCATCTGAGTGGGGGATTACTTTTAGAGCAGCCAGCTGCTCTAGTGATGTTAAGTGCCTGCCTTAACATTAGAATCAGCTTTGTAAGTGGCTTGACAGAGAGTCTGGGTTGAGTCTGAAACCTGGGAATCCATTTGTTTCTTCAGTCTTCTAATAAGATTCTAATAGAGATGTATCTTCCTATTTGTAAGATTCTGGTTGTACTGAGCCAGAATGCTTGTCTGCTTTGCTCTGTTTCTCTCCATGGTTGTGCATTTCATAGACCTATTCTCCTTAGTTAAGGATTTCAGATGAAGCTTGATAAAATTGGTACTTGGTGACTGTTATCAGTTGAATCATCTTCCTCAAAAAGGCATGTTCCAATCAAACCCCTGGTCCCTTGAATGTACCCTGTTTGGAAATTGGATCTTTGAAGATGTGATTAGTTAAGATGAGGTCAAACTGGATTTGGGTGGGCCCTGATCCGACATGACTGGCATCTTTAGAAGCAGGGGAGAATTTAGGATAGAGAGAAAGACACAGAGGACAAGGCCACTTGAAGTTGGATGGGGCAGAGATTAGAGTGATGCATCTACAAGCCAAGACTCGCCAGCAAACACCAGAAGCCAGGAGAGTTTGGGACGGATTCTTCCTTATGAATTTCACGTGGAGTGTGGTCCTGTTCACACCTTGATTTCCGACTTGCCAGTCCCCACAGTCGCACGGGCCAGTTCCTTAAATCTCTCTCCCTTTCTCAAAATAGATGCACATCCATATCCTGTTGGCATCTTTGAACTGTCTGGACATCACAGCACGTTCTTTCTTTGCACACATGGCTCCCTTTGTCTTACTGCTGGTTTCCCAGTCCTGTCCCTGCTTTCCTCCTCTTCCTTGGGCATCTACTTCCAACATGACCTACAAGCACAGTCATTCCACCACCATGTTATGACACTCACTACACCAAACTAGTTGCTTTCTGGGGTGAATCTCTCTGTTACACCACGAGCTCTTTAAAAATCAGATCAGGCTTGATTCATCTTTGCATCTCCAAGATCCCGAACAGCATTAAGACCTCAGTAATGACAAAGTAAATATTTGCTCAAGGTCTTTGAATTCACCTTTCCTGCCACTTTATTCCCATGGCCCCACTTTGACTTTGATCTTGAATTTCACACCACCACAAAGGCACGGCTTCTCCTCTCACAGCATCCTCGTACTTCCTCTTCTCCATCCTAAAATTGATCTACTCGTCTTCTCATTTCAGGTGCACATGGTGGGCATTTTATGAGCACTCAAGCCTCAGAGCATTTGCTCACGTGATTTTCCTTGTCTAAAATCCTTGCCCTCCCATCTTACCCTCCTCCAGGACAGTTCCATGTGTCCTGCTTCTCCATCAGTGTTTACCTTGATGCCTGTGTCCGCCCCTGCTTTCCTAATGCTCTCTCAAGTTCTCAGGGATGCTGGCCCACTGGGAAATGATTTCAATGCCAGGCCATAAGGCCTTGTTCAGTGTGTCCTCCTGAATCCACAGCAAGATCAAACAGTGTTGAGAAGAGAAACCTGTCTCCCCTTCTGGTATAGCCTTTATTGGTGATGTGTCAGGAGGCTGCAGGCACCAGGGATTCAGCTTCTGTTTTTATCGGCCCTGCCTGCCATCTCTCCCTCTTTCTCTTCTTATTTCTCTCTCTTTTTAAAGTTTGGTATTTGATTGTCAATTTGAAGGAGAAACAATAATGTTAGCTGTGAAAGGATGGCCACTGGTGGGCACTTACAAGAATGAGACTTCCCTTTTTGGATGTCCCTCCCTGACTCTCCATCGCCATCTATTTTTACCTGATACTCTCCCATGAATTGCGGGACTAATATCACCCTATATTCTCCATTCTCAAGAGTCCTGACTGTTCCTCTGCCTCTCAGCCATCACACCAACTGCTGCCGTCACTGACCATGCCTTTCTCCCTCCCCGATTTGCTTGTTTGCCTGACAACTCCCTGCTGGTCCTTCCGACCCGACTCACTGGATTGGCAGCTCCAGCTACACCCTTCATAGCAGGGGCAGAAACTGACCCCCTCTTGCCTGTCTTCCTGCTCCTCTATTATAATACTTAACAACGCGTACTTCATCTTTTGTTTCCATATGTGAGCCCCTCCAAGGTTTTGGAGTTTATCTGGCTCCTCTTTGTATTCTTAGCCTCTCACAGAGTGCCCGGTACATCCCAGCTGTGGGATAAATAGTTACTGAAAGGTACTTCTATGTGCAGACAGACTTTAAGGATCTACCTACTTTTTCAGCATTGGGCTACCTTTTGATTAAAAGGGCATTCTTTGATGAACAATAAGCACAACCATCAGCATTAACAAATATTTTCAAGAATTGAATTACTTATAAAGAGTAAATCTTCCCATTTTTATGAGCTTGCATTATCTTGTAAATGAGTTAGTGTGTGGCTTTCACCCACATTTTAATGAGAGGGCTGGTAATTTTCTTTAGGTGTGGTTTGATAAAGTGTCATTAGAGTATGGTTATGTGGTTCTTTTAAAAATTAGCAAGCATTTGAAAGTGCTATGGAAGAAAGATTCTTGTTTAAGTAATTCCAGAGCACCAGGGTTTAGTGGAAACATACTCGGCTCACAATCTGGAGACCTGAGTCAGTGTCCCAGTTCTGCCTTTAGTTAGAAGTGTGACCTGGGTGTGTCTCTTAAACATACAGTTCTCTTATCTGTGAATTAGAATATCTCATATAACAATTTTACAAGTTGTTTTATAAGCATAGAGCACTATAAAAACATAAGAGTTTAGTAATATTGTTACTTAAATTTATTTCACTACATTTTCAATTGTATATAGTTCTGCTACTGCTGTGTGTGAGTATGGTTGTCATCTTAGCTTTTTATTTTCTTCTTCCCCTTCTCCCCCTCCTCTTCCTCCTCCTTTTTCTTCTTGTTTTGAGTGGTCCAGTCTTGTGATAGATACAAGGTTTTGTTCAAGAATCCATTAAGGTGTCCCCTACCATAAGGAACTTTGGGAATTTTTGTTTGAATATCATTATCTTTTAGAAAGGAAAAATTATAGAGAAAAGAAAAGGTGAAGGAAGGGGAGCTGAAATGTATGGGCCACTGCCCTGTTTCAGACTCTCTTCCTGCTTCTTTCTCCCCAGTGGCTCATTTTATCTTCCCGGCAGCCCATGGGGTAGATGCAACCAGCCAAATTTTTCGTGGGCTTCTGAAACCAGAGTGCCACAGGCTTTATTTTGCTAGCTGCTAAAATAAACACCATACGAGGGTTTGGCTTGACCACAGGACTTTACTGGCTCACGGTTTCAGAGGCTGGGAGGCTTCCTTGCTCCCAGGGTCAGTGTCTTCTGGCTGCTCTCACTCTTTTTTGTCCTTAGCTTTTCTGTCGCATGGCAATGCACACACCCATGTCTTCTCCTTTCTCTTCCTGGTTCCATTGACTTCCAGCTTCTTGCTCTTCCCGTGGCTCGCTCTCTGAATTTCATTCTTGCTTGTAAAGGACTCCGGTAATCCAGATTAAAGCCCAAACTGATCCCATTGGCCATACCTTAACTAAAAGTAACATCTTCAAAAGGGGCTATTTGCAATGGGTTCCCACCCATGAGAATGCAGAGCAAGGCCAACAACATGTCAAACTGGGCACACTATTCAATCCACCACACCACAGAACAGGGTTTTTTACCCTATGCCTGTTGGACCCAAAGCCCATGCAAAGGACGTTAGTGTAGGCCTCTAAAGACTCAGCCATATGGAGGAAGTCAGAGAGTGCTTTGGAGCTATGTGTTTTTATTGTTGTTTTAGAAAAATATCCCCAAAACCTCAGTCTCCCTGAGTGAAAACCCCCTTATCCCCCAAATTTTTAAACAGCATTTGTACCAGCATGTGACATAGCCATGCCCCAGCTTCTGTTCTGGCTGCTCATCTTGCCAGCTTTGACAAGCTTAGTTCTTAAAGACAAACAAAATAAACTCCTTATAGAGAAAAGGATTGCTGAAGTTGGACCCACTAATCCATGTTCTTTTTAATTTCTTTGTTTATTTAGTTTAGGCACTGATGTTTCATTCATATAAAAAATTCTTCTATCTAAAATCAAGTGTGCCTATTTAATTCCCTTCAAAGTAATGAATTATTTTCAAGGAAATTCTGTTTCTGTTGAGGCCTTATTTCTATTCTTTCAGCTCACTGCTGTTTATAATTTATTAACAGTTCTGTTCCTTTCTTGAGAATACTGCCTTGCCATATGTGTCTAACTTTGTTTTTCATGCGGGTGGTTTTCTTTTTCTTTGTTTAATTTCTCTGAGACTTGTGTGCACAATGTAGTCTTTCATGCACCTCATTGTTTTTGAGGACACTTCATAAACCACTATTCTTGTCACTCTCTCAGCAGAAGCATCAGGTGAACTTTCTAAGTCTGCTTCTTGCATCACAGCATGTGTGCATGTTTGGGGGAATTCTGTGGACTGTCTGACACTAATCATGCTGGTTGACAATTCAACATTGATTTCTGATTTTTTTCTCTTAGTTTTTCAAAAACACATAAAAAACAAACATGCACAGCCTAAGTCTGTTTTTATTTTTCTCCTTAAAAAGATTTTCTGGTCTATTTAACATGACATGTGTCTTCATAAGTCTAGTTTCTTGTGTTTAGGTCTTTTATAACATTGGTTTGGAAAATAAAATATGCATCTACAAACCTTTATATACATTCAGTTGGTTAAAATAAAGCTCTTCATTTAATGGAAATATGGTGTGCCAATGAGCATTTGGAATATTGGAGATTTGATATTGTAGATACTTGATTACAAAAAGCAGTGGTTCTAAACTTTACCAGTTGGATGATGACATCATTTTCTCTTATTTCAAACTTTGCTCACCTAATCCTTCTGTAAGAGAAGTTAATAAAATCAGTAACTTTGAAAAGTAATTTGTTCTCCAGCAAGAAGATAGGAAAAAATATTAACGGTATAAACATACATATATATATATATATATACATACATTTGATGGTAACACATGGTTAGGCAGTTACTAAGTTAACAGTAGTAGGATGTGTATAGAGGTGAGGAGAAACTGAAGGGCAGAAGGGAAGGCCCCTCCCCCTGAGAAGAAGCCCCTGTGATCCCACCTGAGATTGTAGCTAATTCCAGGACAAGACAAAGTGTAAACCTAGAATGCGGGCCACAGGTAACAGCAAGGGCTTTTTGTATGTGGTAGCTCCAGTTGTCACTGCATGGTGGATGTCAGCCCTGAAGATGAGGACAGTCCACCACGTTTATTCAAGAGAAGGTAGACCTTGCATCCACCTGGGAGCTGGGGGGAAACGCCAGCAGGTAGGGTTCTGTCTGGGACTCAGGTTCATCCCCCAACCCCAGCAAGGAACTGAGGTGGGAAGCCAGAATTAAGGCAAGAGTCAACAAGCAGCCTTCATGGTAAGCAGGGCTATACTCAGCAGTTCCTAAACTTTCTTACTATTATCAAGGCAATGTGTATTCACAGAGAAACACACACTTCAAAATACAGATGAGGAAAGCTAAAATAAGTAAAACCCACAAACAACCATCCGATAGTAACCAAGATCCACCTGCGAGTTGTTGTTGTTTATATTCATGGGGGAGTGTATTGCCATTTCCCTTTGAGATGGTTGTAGATGTGCTATGTCACAAAATCAGGGCTGTGAATCATTGAGATTCATTGGTCTACAAAGTGTAGGGTGGAATACGATCCGTGGGACAAACGGAATGCCAGGTTATGGCTTTTGGACTGTGCCTGTGGGTAAGAGGAAAGCATGTAACATGGGAAGGGAGATGGGACAGGGAGAGCTGAACTTTGAAAATGTTAATTTAGTTAACGTGTCAAGGATTCTGTGAAGATAGAAATAGATTTACAGGTAATAGGTAACTTAACAGATAGTTTGAAGCTGGAGAGAGTCCATGATGTCCTGAACTGGAGTGGTGGAAGTGGGAATGAAGAGGAAGGAAAGATTCAAGAGCTCTCAAGAGGTAGAATGGGCATAAGGTGGCATTTGATGGGAGCTGGTGAGTGAGAGACAGATATTGAGAGATTTTAAGTTTTATGTCCCAGTAACCAGAACCGTTGGAAGCTGACACAACTCACATGGGTTTGGCTGTGAGACAAGCCTGAACTCCAGAGCTTGGCATTCAGGGCAAAGGGAAAGAAATGGGAATAATCTGAACCAGGGCTAAGGACCTAACTTCATTTTGGCACTGGGCCCCAGGAGGATGGCCACTAGTCTAAATTCCTATTGCTCATAAATTACCTTTGCTTCATTTCTACAAATTCTTTATGATCAAGGAAGGTCCAGGTGCAGTGTCAAAATAATGACCCGATTAATGAAATCTCTATTTCTATGGCTTCTCACAGATTCCTTTGCTATCCTTCTTTGGGTCAAGGTTCTTAGTGCAGTGTCCAAAAGTCTAATGCAGATATTCTACTTCTCCAATGAAAGCTGGCATTACAAGTGCACTCCAGTCCAAGAAAGATGTGTTAGCTGAAAGCTATTACAAGAGAGCATCAGAAAATGTCAGAAGAAGCAGAGCAGTGTGCTTAAGTATAACATGAAGATATATTCTGCATGATGCTTCAGAAGTAGCATGCACAAGTAACAGATGACTTGTATAAGGAAACAATAGAAGCAAAGTACCTAAGTCATTTTCAGCATTGGTGCACAGGGATTTTTGACTCACTGCCTATTAAGTTCTATTACATTATGACAGATGATAATCTCTCACATCAAGCATGATGTTAGAATGGAATTTAAAAGAAGTTCTTCCATTTCAATCCTCTGCCTCTAGACTCTAGCCATGACATTGAAACAGGATTTAAAAGTAACTCATTAATCCAACCTGCTCTCCTATCCAAGACGGAGTGGGCAAGTTTACCTCCACCACCCACACTGGGGCAGTGTCGGTAAATGCTAGATCCTGAAACAGCAATGCTGCTTAAGTTGTGTGTTTCTTACTCAGGTCAAAAGCAACACAATCCTGACCACCCTTTCCCCGACCTTCCTTCTCTCGCATTCTCTCTATAACTTTAGTTAAGCAACAGTTGTAGTATCATCCTGGATTTCAAACTCTGTCCATTTTCAACCTATTGCTGAACATGTGTGGTATCAGGAGGCACACAATCAGAGTGTTGGCAAGGAGGAGCTTGCATTACTCTCCCATCTTTGTCTACTCCAGCCCAGCGCCTGCTGTATGTGGTGATGTGCTTTGAAGCTTGTGTTGTCCACTGTGCGAGAAGAAAGAGCTTTCACGGCCCAGGGTGTGAGGAAACTTGCCAATGGATGTTTTCTTTCTCCCTTCTTCTTGTTGTAGAGGTGAGAGGACAGAGATCTGCTTCTCCCTGGAGATGTCCAGCCTTTTCTCCTTCTCTCTTTGGGTCCCTCTTTCTGGAGGGACAGCCGAGTTGTCCTGAGCAGGTCTGGGTCAGTGTCTTAGTTTGCTAATGCTGCAGAATGCAAAACACCAGAGATGGATTGGCTTTTATAAAAAGGGGGTTTATTTGGCTATACAGTTACAGTCTTAAGGCCATGAAGTGTCCAAGGTAACACATCAGTAATCAGGTACCTTCACTGGAGGATGGCAAATGGCGTCCGGAAAACCTCTGTTAGCTGGGAAGGCACGTGGCTGGCATCTGCTCCAAAGTTCTGGTTTCAAAATGGCTTTCTCCTAGGACGTTCCTCTCTAGCAAGCTTGGTCCTCTTCAAAACGTCACTCACAGCTGCACTCCCTTTTCTCCCCCCACCGAGTTAGCTCATTTATATAGCTCCACCGATCAAGGCTCACCCCAAATGGGTGGGGCCATGCCTCCATGGGAACATCTCATCAGAATCATCTCCCACAGCTGGGTGGGGCACATTCCAAGCAAATCTCTGCTCCACAAGACCACAAAGATAATGGCATTTGGGGGACACAATACACTCAAACTGGCACAGTCAGGTAGCTTTAGACAAAGGGGCAAGTGGTCACTTGGTCTCACACTTCTCTTCTGCTTCTCACTGGTGGCTGTGGTTTAGGTTGACTTCTTACTGTGAGAAGATTTTGTTCTGAATTTTGGAATGGATGTTGGACAAAGAAGAATGGCTTTGGTTTCTGATTCCTTAGATCTTAATCTAGGCAAGGAGAGGCCTATGGAAGGTTTAGCCAAGCTTATTTGGTTTCCACACTGTATTTTGGAAACAACTCTTTAATACAAACTTCTTTTGACTTGTTGGTCTTCTGTGCATACATTTTCCCTTGTGCACAGGGAGAGAAGCGGCTGGTTGAGGACAGGACTGGGTGTTCATGGTCTTATGCTTCATTATTAATATGTAATGACTCTTCCTATTTCATGCACGAGATGGGACTGGTAATTGCCCCATAAGCATTCTCTTGTGAGTTCACATACAAAAGCACAAAATCCCTCTTTAGGGAAGGTGTAACCAAACATCCTAGAAAAGGACTTGGCCCACCTGCTGAAAATGCTAACCACTCCCTGGGGCTGGCTTTCTTGCCAGGTTGTGGGGGCACGTGTAGGCTTCTCATCCTCATGCTCACCGCTTCCCGACAGGGTCACGCCCATGCTTCTGCAGCAACTGTATTTTAAGAAGTTTCCTGGACTACCCTGCTTTCATGCTTCGTGATTGTGCCCTACCAAATGAGGAACTTTCCGTTAGCTTGGAGATCGAGGTCCAAAAGGGTGTTCTAATGACCCCTCTTCTTTTGAAAGGGGGCCATTGTAGACCTTGAGAAATTATTTATTCTGATTTTTATATTTTCCTCCTAGCAGGGAGCCTTGGCATTTCTCAGTTCTGGGGACAGGGTGAAGGTGTGTAGAGGTAGGTCTCTAGGCCCTCAGCTTTCCCTTCTCCACTTTCTCACTGGCATAGTCTCTCACATTGCGCTGGTAAGGTTAGCCTAAGAGCCTGATGTACACTTGCTATGTTTGTCTGTCCCCATAATCCACCCCAAAGGAAGCTATGGCCCTGCCCACCCAAAGGAGGTCTCTACACAATACATCTATAAGACATCTCTCATGAATGAACAGCCAGTCCTGGCCCTGTAATTCTCTCTAAAACCTGGCTCATCATCAGAATACACCAGGGAGCTTTGTAAACATGCAGATTCCTAATATCCACCCTAGACTTCCCCTTCTCTTAATAAAAGAAGCTCAATTGTACTCCCAAGATTAATTTTGATTCTGAAATCAAAGTAAAGGACACTAGTATTATGATTAAACAGCTGAGTAGCAGGTGGAGGTTTTGATGATACATTGTCCACCTGCCCCAGGGACAAGAGTGTTTGAAACCTGTGCCATCAGGCTCTCCTGGACTTGCTGCAGATAGCAAGGGCAGTCCTTAAGTTATTCCTCAGTTCAGTAGATGAACACATTTATTTTACGCTTATATAACAGAATGATGTCTCTCTTTGGAAAAGGAACTGTTGTGTGGGGCATTATCCTCTGTACGTTCGTTTTACAGGGAGACTCTTAGAAGGCAAGATTCCTTCTCTTATTTCCAAGTTCTTGATGCGCTAACCCCTTATCAGTTCCATCAATAGCTCCTAGCCAGTGCTTAGTAAATATTTGATAAAGAAGATAAATCAATACACAAACTAAATGCTTATATATATTAGAGAATTTTCATGTCTTTTAGTAAGGAGAAGGGAATTTCTTATAATCCAGTGTTTATTTTTTTAAGTCTCAATCAAAATTTCTGAATTGGAGAGCTTTATCTGATGACTTAATTTCCAATCCTGTCCATTATACTTAAAGAAGAGTGCCATGTTTAGCTACAGGTACTGTTAGATGGACAAATATATATATATCAGAGTTGCTCTGTCCATAAAAATGGAAGAAACATAGTTGAAGGATTAAATGATATTCTAGTTATTAGCTATTTTATATTCCTTACCTTCATTTATGAAGATTTAAGCCATTTCATTGTGGAACTTTTTCAAGTCCCTTTGTAGGAATAGACACTTCTTCTGATATAATAAAAATAATTTTCAAATTAGAAGTCAAGACTGATTTGATAAGAGGGTCAAAACAGTCCATTTTGCTTTAAGTGTTGATTGTAAGATATTAAAATGATTGTAGACCAAGAAATTGATTTGCCCCTATATTTTTGTGTTTGGCCTATTGTATCCATCAGGACTCACTCCCTCAGAAAAACAGAGCCCCTAGATGTATTATGAAAATAAAGAATAAGTTGGAGTGTGCTGGGTACATCTGTGTCCATCTGTCTGTCACTGTGTCTGTAATGACCTTCTGAGAGTCATGGCTTGTACTTCACTTTCATTTTCACATGTTGTCCAAGCTTCTCTTTGACCAACTTTAATGCACAACCAGACAGGAAAGGGAGTTCTGAAAATGTTGGCCAGTTTGACACGGCACAAATTATCCCTCCTATGTCTGAGGAGCGAGTGTATCTATGTGAACACTGTGATAACCGAAGACAATTTCTCAGAATAGCTTTGGTTAAATCCGGAGATATCTTTATGAGCAGATTAGTTTACTTAATGTGTTAATATGAACATAGTCTTAGGTTCTTCAATTTTCTCAAAGCTAGGAGATCAGAACCTCTATATAATTTTCCGGTCAGAGTCAAAGGTTCCCAAATATGGGAATCCTTGTTTTTGTCCGCATCCTTTGATGGTGGATATAAAGTCCACTTGGCCTCACTCTTGGTTGTTGCATGCAGTTGTAACTTAGGGTTGATTTGGGGAGTTGATGTGATTCTGAGATTCCTTAAATGTATTCATTGTTGGGGTTCTCTAGTCTCCATTGAATTGCTATTTAGGAATTGTGATGGCAAGGATCAGTTTCATGATGCAGTGGTGCAAAACACATTCCTTCCATGACCAAGGTGGAGATAAGTGTTACTGTCACCGAGCCCACTGATTCTGCAAGAGAGGCCTGTCTTTTTATGGGGAGAGAGCTCTGTCATGCCCAAAGGCGATGGGGGAGTCCCTGAGGGCCATTCAAATGAACCGGTGAGGTCTGCTTCCTATGCTTGTTACAGGCTCACAAGATAAAGACAGCTTCTTTCTTTTACTTGGTTCAGTCTATTAATGACTCATACAATGTATGTTTTGGATATTGTGAGCTATAACATGTATACTCCTGAGAGAGAGCTCTGTCACTTAGCTAAGAAACTTATTTTCAAATATTGTATTTTCAAATATTGTAAATTTTTCAACATTTCTTCAAAGGTATAAATTCAATGTAGTAAAAAATCTGCAAAATATTTTAAAGAACAAAAATGACATTTTAATAAATAACTTTAAAAATCTACTGTATGTATCTTATATTTAATGTAACAGATGTAAAGTATAACTTTCGGGTAACATTAAAATACATATTTATTGAGTGGCATATCATGACCTTCAAGAGCGGCACGCTAAAAAACTTTCTCACTATAAAAAAAATACATTTTTTTTTTAACCACAGCTGCTCTAGCAGATTTAGTTTTCTTTGAAAGCTGGCTGCAACATTATCTCACATCCCAGGTGGTTTTCTCACAATGTGGCATTGCTACGTCTCTAGAGGATGTGTGTGTGCGCGAGTAGATTAGGGTCTGTGTCCCCTCCCTCGAGTCTTCGTGGACCTTTGTGACACCTAGAGTAGGGTGGGGCCAGGTCAGAAAAGAACCCCAAGTATCCTCCTTACTCCCTTCCGATGCTTGCTTCTGAAATCCAACCTGCAGGCTGTGAGGAGGCCAAGCAGCGCATGGAGAGACCGTGATGATGAAGATCCAAAGCCTTCAGCCCTTGGCCACGGTGCGCTCCTGCCAGCAGCCAGGACCCCCCCCGGCCTGAGGGTGGGCCCTCTGCGGTGGGCATCCGCAGGCCGGCTGAGCCGCTCGAGCCCCTGGCTGCCCTGTGGAGAAGACGAGGCTTCCCCACGGGGCTTGTCTGACGTCCTGGCTCACCAGTCTGGTAGCATAACAGAACGGCTGCTCTGCACCACTGAGATCGGGAGGGGTTTATTACATACAGTGGAAGTCTGAAGTGCCCACTTGGACTGGCATTCAACAGTATAATTTGAAACAAGACATAAACAGTAAAATTGACTTATTTAATCAAACAAGACTGGTGTAACTGAGGAGTTTAGATTCAAAAGTTCAAATCGGTGACTTCATTGTGACCAAAACTCAATTAATTTGTAGTTATTTAATCAAGTAATTTTTGTGGTCATATGTTTAAGCTACCTTGTTAAAACTGTAATTTTGCTAGTGAGTTAGGTATGGGAATGGATCAGAAATACAGATTACAAAGTCCCTTTTTTCCTTTTACAGTTGAAATGCATAAACTGGATATCCAATTTCTTGTCTTCCAATTTTTATGTTCTGTAGAAGAAAATTGTTAGCGTAATGAAAAAAAGGTACTTAAAGGCCTAATAGTTGATAAGGATGAAAAACTAGTAACTAGTTTTAAAGTGCATCACAAATATAACCAAATATCAAATCATTACATCAAATCAATGAGCATTTATTTTTTGAATAATTCAATTTTATTGAGATATATTCACATGCCATACAGTCATACAAAGCATACAATCAGTTGTTCACAGTACTACCATACAGTTGTGTGTCCATCACCAAAATCAATTTTTGGACATTTTCATTATCACACATACAAAAGTAATAAGAATAAAAATTAAAGTGAAAAAGAACTGTTAAAGTAAAAAGGAACACTGGGTGCTTTTTTTGTTTTTTTTGGCCCCTGTTTTTCTACTCATCCATCCATACACTGGAGAAAGGGGAGTGAGGTCCATATGGCTTTCCCAATCACATTGTTACCCCTTGTCTTCAAGATTCATGGGTTCTGGGTTGTAGTTTGATAGTTTCATGTATCTACCGCCAGCTACCCCAATTCATTAGAACCTAAAAAGGGCTGTCTATATTGTGCGTAAGAGTGCCCACCAGAGTGATCTTCGGCTCCTTCTGGAATCTCTCAGCCACTGAAACTTACTTCCTTTCAATCAATGAGCATTTAGCATTGGAATATTACTGACCTAGACTTTGTTTTTTATAGTTAAATAACTATTTTATGAACCTGAAAATTATAAAGCAAAATTTACAGTATTTACAATGATAGAGGTATTTCTGTCTCATACGTTTTCCACAAGAGAAACTTTTTGTAAGCAAATTAAAAAACAGTGTGAAATGGCATACGATTTTGAATTAGAAGACTTGAGTTTGGATTCCAGGTCTGCCTCTTATTCTGTCATCTCAGTAAGTCCATTTTGACATTGTACCTTCAGCTAAGTCATCTCTAAAGGGATAATGCCAATACTGACCCTCCTATGAGGTGGCTGCAAAAGCCTCACAGAGCCAAGGTATGTGAAAAAATGTGGTCGGCTGTAGAGCTCTATGCAAATTGAAAGATGTCATAAAAGTATATAGCCCTTGCCTTAAATAGCTAGATATATACATTTTTCTTTTAAAAATTTATTCATGAGAAACTAAATATTCCTCAAATATTAATTCTAACTCCTTGACTAGTAAAACCAAGTGTAATTTCTTGTCCTATAATATGTCATTTGATAGCAAGACAGGATCATTTAAGGCCTTCATAGGTTTAATGGATAATGGAGATTAGAATTCTTTTTAAAGATGATCAGATTTGTCCTTGAATAAAAAGACATTGCAATGAAATTAGTTTTCAATTTGCTTGCTCTAGCCCAGCTTCCTGTGCTGTTTCCTAAAGAATCACTGAATATTTGCTCTCTCTTGATATTCACAAAGAGATATTTGGGAAGATTTCAGTTTGAGAAAGTTAAGCAGTAAGGAAAATTAAAATGGGTTCCTGCTATGTGTGGACTATCTAGAAATTATAGCAGGCTCACAGGGAGCTCTGAGGTTCTGACAGGGCTCAAAATGGGAATAAAATGGTAATTTCTGGCAGAGCTATGAAATGTTATGTCCTCTCTAGCCCCTTGATGCATCAGATGATTTATTTGGGGGTCCAGGAGTCGAAGGGATGGGCAGGAGTCTCAAACACTGTCAACAATTGAGCATACAGACACACATCTGGTGAACTCCAGGCCAGGAGAGGAGGGGCAGAGAAGATCTGAGGCACCTACAGCTGCCAAATCCCCAAAGAGGATGGTGCAGCCCCCGAGGTTGCACACATCGCAAAGGAAGGAAATATTCAGCAATGTGGTGGAGGTGTTGGAAAGGAGAGCATCCTCCAGGGTTACCCACCGTCCTGGGGCCACGTGAGGGTCCTTGGGAGAAAACTGAGTAAGAGAAAAAAAAATGCAGCCATTTGTGGGGAAGAGAGCTGCTAGACAGCAACGCTGCGTTTTCTCCTGGATGTCAGCCAGTCTGCACAGGAGTTGCAGGACTGCAGGAGCTTTTATTGTGCTGTTGCAAGACAAGCCCACAACACTTTGAGCCACAGCAGTTTCTTCGGCCCTACCAAGTTATTTCCTCTTATGTGAAATATTAATTTCCTTCATTGTGAAAGCATTTTGGAGGTAAGAGTTCTTGACTTACAGGTAAACTCACCATGAATGAGAAAAGTCCTTTCCCTGGAAGAGGATGGGCTGTTAGAAGACTCGGGGACAAATGAAGGGGAAGAGGAAGAAAGATTATGAAATTTCTTCTCTTTGCTCTTCTTTTGGTCAGTCCCTATTCGTTCATTCCGTCTCATCTTCCCACTCTGAAGTAAAGCAGTTTATGCGCATCAGGTTAAGGATGAAGACTCTGTCTCAAGCACGATACAGAGTATGGCCAAGTATCCTGGCCATGTCATAATTGCCACACCCTGGAAACGATTTCCTGCAGGTCCCAGCCAATGCTGTGTCTCTGTTCCCCTCTACTCTTGGCAGGAATTTTACTGAAGCTCGAGGTGTCTGGCTTGGGCTCAGGGCATGATGTTTGCCTTCAGGACATCACTGGCAAACACTCTTTGCTGGTTTTCAGATTTTTGGCTCAGATACTTTCCCAAGCTTGTAAATAAGCCAGAAAACATGGCTCCTGCAAATCACAACTGGAATGCATCACCAGAATGTTGCCAAATCGCCAATTTCAGAAGATAAACTGGGTTCCGTTCAGGAACTTCATTGAGTTATGCAGGATTTGTGCATGTTACTTTTCTTAATTCTGATTGTTAAACTGTACATGTGAGCAATAAGAAATACCATGCGTAAAATACCTCAGAAGGTCAGACAGATAGTAGACATGTAAAATAAAATCCATTCCCTTCTTCATACTTCTCTCTCTTCACTTTGCAAGTAGAGAAACAACTTGTCAGAGGTGATTAATCAATATAAACGTCTAGAATGTATATCAACACAAAATATTGCATGTGTAATTGTGAGTGAAGACAGGACAGTAGGATTAAAAAAATGTAATCTACATTCTTAAAAGATCAAAGGGCAAATGTCCAATGTTATATTTTCATAATGGCCCTAGGTTAAGCTATCCAAAATAATAATAACTTATTATTATTATAACTTATTATTATTAATAATAATAATATCAGGAAAGGACCCAGATATAATGAGGCCATTGTTTGGCCCCTGCTCTCAAAGCCCAGTCTTTTTTTGAGAAGCTAAGGTGAGGCAGCCAATCTTGAAAGTCAGGATTTAGCCGGGAAAAAGAGGACTTATAGCTAGCTTTACACATCAAAAGGAAAGCTGGGGGGCCTGTCTGATTTTACTCTAAATCCTAGCATAGAGGATGGAAGGTCTGACTTAAAGCAGGCATCAAAAACCTTTTTTTTTTTTTTTTGTAATGAGTCAGATAGGAAATACTTCAGGCTTTGCAACTGAAAGGTCTCTGTTGCAACTACTCAACTCTGCCAATGTAGTGCGAACACAGCAGACAGTACATAAATGAATGAATGTGTGTGGTTGGGTTCCAGTAAAATAACTTTGGGGGGACAATGAAATTTGAATTTAAATAATTTTCATGTGACTCTGAATCTTCATTTTTTTTTCCACAACCATTTTTTCCCAATCATTTAAAATGTAAAAACAGCTCCCTGATCTAGAGGAAGATAGCCTCCCCCCACACACACACATACACCCCAAAAATTTAAGACAGGAGCAGGAGGCAGGAAAGGAGATAGCTGTTGGCAGGGGCCTGACTCCTCCGTCGGAGTTGCTGAGATGCGAAAGGGCAGAAAGAATGGTAGAAGGGGGAGCCCACGTGGTGTGTAGTCTGGAATTCTGGAACACCACTGCCGTGGAATGGAAATGCACGTTGTTGGTGAAAAAGAGGGTGAAACATCACACTCATCATTGCGGGGACTCCTTGTGGGGCTCAGATGGTGAGTTAATAAGATATCCACCCTGCCAAGCCCTCGCTGGACTCAATGTAGATGACATACGTGACATTTGGGGCAAAAAGAGGAGAAAAAGAGAAAACGCCCCATAGGAGGCATGTGGTAGAAATAAAAACTCCCCATTTTTTTGCACTGCAGATATATATTTCGTACATTTTCTCCCAAATTACCTCAATGTCTATATTCATTATTTATTTCCTTTCCAGACTGGGGTCCCTTTGAAAAGATATCCTTTTCTTAAACACCCTTTGCCATTGGAACATGCAGCTTCACTGCCTTGGAAAGACTAGTGCTCCGTGATTATTTGTGGAATTAAGGTGTTAAAGTATTATTTACACATTTAATCTGTTTTAAAGGAAGTAAAGACCCACGCTTATATTTTTTTTTTCCATTGAGGCTTTACTGTGGAATAATTTTATAATTCTTAGTTCAGGTCTCATCATCATTAATACCTGTAAGTTTCTTAGCAGGAATACTTGATAATACAAATTGATAAAAGTTCTGAGTACTTTTATAACACACCTTAAAATTAATAATATTTACCTTCTTCTGTTTTCTAATTTTTCCAAGTATCATCTTTTCCTATTGTTCTTTGTCAGTGCAGTGTGTGTGTGTGTGTGTGTGTGTGTTGTGTGTTCTTCCTTTTCCTTCTTTCCTTCCTTCCCTCCCTCCCCCTCCCCCCTCTTCCCCTTCCTTCCTTCCTTCCTTCCTTCCTTCCTTCCTTCCTTCCTACCTTCCTTCCTTCCTTCCTTCCTTCCTTCCTTCCTTCCTTCCTTCTTTCCTTCACGAAATGAGGTGACACATACTGAAGGTGATAAGTTAGTTTCTTAAGAACAGTGATTATGATAAGAACCTAATGGAACTTTCATGGAAAAGTACCTTGAAAGGCAGCACTTACCTAGATTTCATTTCTTTAGAAACATCATATCTGGGATAGGATTTCATGTTGCTGAAGTTTTGGCACTTTGGAAATTCTGTAAAGGAAAATGATTGCTTTGACAATTTTTTATTATTTTGATTCATTTTCCTAAATCCCACTGTAAATCTGTATTGGATTGAAGGCTAAAAAGAAATCCAGGAGGTACTTTCATGTATAATTTGTAGGTGAGCTTTGTAAATTTTTCTCCTCATATCAAATAGAATAGTAAATGACCATGTCCTTATATATAAAGATTATAAATTCTAGTTTTGGATGATTATAATATGCTGGATGGTACTGTGATATGCTTTCTTTTGCTGGGCAGCTCTTAGCTCATGGCTTATTCTTAAAAGAAATGTACAACTGGTAGCGAATTAAACGGAGGAGCAGGCTCAAGTAGGCTCATGGAGACAAGTTTTTGATGTCCTGGTGTCATGAGTGATGGTCAGCTGGCTGGTTCCCCAGGGCCTCCTAGAGTATAATTTACTTTAGTGAGTTCCAAACGTGCAGGGTTCCATCCTTAGCTTTGAACATTCAGCGTGGAACCCAACGGGGGGTGGGCTTGCTTGAGGTCTGACAGCAGTCAGTACAGTCAGCCAGGCTTCTGTCCTCTCCTTTGGTTCCTCTTTAAAGAGCCTGGGGCCATCATTTTTCTCAACATGATGTGCTGCTGTAGTTCAGCCATCAGGGGAATGCAGACTTCAAGGGCTGTGACATCCCTGGCAACTCTCGTTTTGCCAGGGTCTTTTTTTGCCTCTCTTTCTGCAGGTACTGTAGTCAAATGTTAGACTTCTTGGACTGTTATATAAGGTCCTTCTCCTTCCACAGAGTTACCAAATACATGTTTTAAGGCGAGTGTCACTGGCACAGGAAAACATATTTTCACTGTTTCTCTGTAGGCTTGATCAGCTTTCAAAGGACTTTTCCTGTCTACTTGACCTGTCTTGGACAGAGAGGGGTCTTTTAAAATCACCTATTATTAATGTGTTTTCAATTTTTTTTCTTATATAGCCTATAGATTTCACTTTATAAAAATGGTTGCAATGTTACCACGGACATAGAAATTAATAACTTATCTCTCTATATGAATCATAGCTTTAGCATTGTACAGTGTTCCTTTTTGAATCTTTAATGCTGTTTTTGGTTTGTTTTACCTTGTCAGATATCAATGTTGAAGTCATTTTTTTTTTTTTGTTTTAATTGGCATTTGCCTTGTGTATCTTGTCTGACTCTGGGTTTTAATTGTGATTCCTGTATGTGGCAAAGGATTGAACTTTGTTCTGTCTGTGAATTTGAAATCCTTTTCCTTTTGATAGACAGAATAATTCCATTTACATTAATTGGTACAACCATTATGTTAATCCAAGTTCTGTTATGTTTATATACACATACACATGTATCTTTTATATATTAAAAACTCTGCCATAATGTGGTTTGTATTCTTTCTTTCTCTACCTCCTTTTTCTTATTTTTGTTTTAATTCTCACCGTTGTACTTGTTCCTTTATAGAATACCCTTAGTCCTATTTTCAGGTACTGTCTGGGTTCTCTGCCATAAGCGATATTAAAATTCAGTGAGTAACCTCTCTGCTTACCTCCTGTCCCTCTCCCTCAACATCTGTTTTGAAGTAAATCCTTTTATTCCTGGTTAACGCTTGTGAAATTATCATGGACTAGATCATAAGCTAAACAAACTTGTGTATTCTCTGTATACTTTCTCCTTCCCTCCCACCATTTTGTTAGTTATAATATGTCTACATTCATGAAAGATGCAACAGTCAAATACTTTAGCCCAATATTTAGCTTCCTTTCTATAATTAACTACACTGCCAGATCTTTTCTAGCCTTTTCCTGGCTGTCTGAAGTTTGTTCTCTGGTTCATTCCTTAGGAAAGGCTCAAAGGAATATGTCCCCAGGGTCTTGCATATTCAGAACAGTCTGTCTGTCCTTTTTATTCGAAGATGAATTTGATGGTATAGCAAATCCCAACTCATGATTTCCTTATTCGAGTATCTTAAATATCAGTTCATTTCCTTCTGATATGAAGTCCTGTCACAAGTCAGATGCTAATCTCAATTTCTTTCTTTTATAAAGAATTGAAATTTTTTTTTGGTGGGGGGCCTGAATAGCTAAAGGATTTTTAAAAACTTATTCAAAGTCTATTAGTTTATTAGAATATACCTCAATATTTATCATTTTGGGTTGCTTTTCCTAGCTATTTGGCTTGCCTTTTCAACTTGAAGATTCAAGTCTTATTTCAGGAAAATATGCTTAAATGATAATTTTTAGGGTTTGTTCCATTCTATTGCTTTGTGATATATATATATATAATACTGTTATATGTAATATTTAATTTACCTTATACTGTACTGTATTATAATTTTATTATATTAATTATGTATGTTCCTCTTGGCCTGTTTTTAATATCTATCATGTTCACTTGAATTCTTTTTTCTATTTTTATTTGTTATTATTTCTTAATATCCTCCTTTTTATTGCATTACTTTCTATGGTATCTTTTCATTTTTCTGTTTCTTCTAGTTTCATCTTTATTTCAGATTTATTTTCTTTTATTTATAATGATTTCCTAAGCTCTTTCAACTCTCTTTTCATGTGTTCCCATTCCCCATCCATCTTATTTCTTGTTTTTTCTAATACTGATAATGTTATTTTATCTTACTTTTTATCCTTTTCTTTACTTCCTTAAGCTCATTTAGAAATATGAGGTGGAATT
>NC_051327.1:9925778-9928294 GCF_015220235.1 Choloepus didactylus | reverse complement strand
GTCTTCTGCTTTGCAGCTATCTGTATTCTGATAGGTCTTATTTTGTAGGTGTGCATCTTCGCCATCCTGTTTTGAGATATTCTCTGTCCTTTGAAAAGGAGCTTCTTGTGCAGGAGGTGGGTTAGGTTAGTAGCAGTTCTCCAGTTGGGCGGTTCTAAAGTTCCTCCTTATATCATTACTGTGATGTTTTAAAAATGCGGTCTCAGCATAGCCACCCCTCCTGTCTGTCCCACTACCTGTGGCTCCTGTTACCCTCCTCTGCTAGAATGTTCCTTCCCTCTCCTCGCTACCCACAGAGGTCCAACTGTGTTGCATTCCAAGCAGTTCATAATCAAGGTGGGCATTTCTGGTGGTCTACCCAGCTGCCCAATGCCTTCTGCAGCCCCTTCCTCCCACAGACTGGACCGCCAATCTCAGGTTCACCAGCCAGGTTCTCCATCCAGGGTGAGAATCTCTCCTTATTCAAGACAGTATATATGGTCTGTGGCTCTGAGGACAGCAGAAGTTCCTCCATCTTCCCTCTGCTTGCTCCTGCACATCCACTGACCCCTAGCCTTCTTCCTCCTGCTGGTCATTTGGTCCCCTAACAAGGAGGACACACTTTGTCACCTACTTTTGTTGAAGATCATGTCTGTGGTCCTTCAGAGACCAGGTCCTAATCCCTTGAACCTGGGATTATGTTACCATATGTGACAGAAGGGATTGAATTCAGTGTCTTGTGACTGGGTGATTTTCCTGATTGTTTGGGTGGGCCCAGTGTAGCTGCTAGTGTTATTATAAGACGGAGGCAGGAGAATAAATGTCAGGAAAAGGAGATGTGATGACAGAAGCAGAGACGGGAATGATGTATTTCAAACATGGAAGAAGGGCTAAGAGCCAAGAAACGTGGGCAGCCTCTAGGAGCTGGAAAAGGCAAGGAAATGGATTTCCCACTACAGCCTCCAGAAAGGAACACAGCTCTGAAAACACCTTAATTTTGTCCCAGAGGGACTCGTTTTGAACTTCTGATTTCCAGACCTATAATGTAATAGATTTGCATTGTTTTAAGCCACTAAGTCTGTGGTAATTTGTTCCAGCAACATTAGGAAACTAATAGAGTGTCCATTTTACTTTCTATTGTTTTTTGTCTTTGTGAAGAGATTTATGGAGATTCACAACCCACTCCACTGCCAGCCTGCGTTTTTCTGAGATGCCATTTTCTAAATTATGATTTATTTAAATTATAGGGCACAGGACCGAGTCAACTGCAAATTATTAAATAATATTTCCCCTCTCAAAAAAACCATGATTGAAAGCAATATTTTATGGAAAGAGCATGAGATTTCTGATACTGCTACTTAAAGAAAATATGCATTTTTACAGAAAATGTTCTACATTTGCTCATGGTTTACAGCAAGGGAAAAAGAAATTTGTGTTCAAGTTTTCATTCTCTTACCACCAAACTTGTTACGCTTATTAAAATCATTCCTGGGTGTCTTTCCTTTAAGGATCATATTTGTACTTTTCAAAAACCATTCCAGAGATATCAAAGATAAGAGCTAGTGAAAAACATCTGTTTGCAACTGAGAAGAAATGAACCAAGATTGCCCCAGTCTTTAGGGATTACAATGCATGAACTGTTGATATGAAACTGTATTAAAAGATGAATAAATACAAGGACTTTTTGAAAATGTCCTTTCAAATGTAGTGAATGTAGATGCTCAATTGGTGATGTGACAAATATACTCACATTAACACAGCGTAATGAGATAATTAAATATGTGAAATCGACTGTGGCACAGAGTTAATAGCTAAAACATTCCTTTCCAAGTTCTTCTTTTTTTTTTTTTTTTTTTTTTTAAATCATCATTTTATTGAGATATATTCACATACCACGCAGTCATATAAAACAAATTGTACTTTCGATTGTTTACAGTACCATTACATAGTTGTACATTCATCACCTAAATCAATCCCTGACACCTTCATTAGCACACACACAAAAATAACAAGAATAATAATTAGAGTGAAAAAGAGCAATTGAAGTAAAAAAGAACACTGGGTACCTTTGTCTGTTTGTTTGCTTCCCCTACTTTTCTACACATCCATCCATAAACTAGACAAAGTGGAGTTTGGTCCTTATGGCATTCCCAATCCCACTGTCACCCCTCATAAGCTACATTTTTATACAACTGTCTTCGAGATTCATGGGTTCTGGGTTGTAGTTTAATAGTATCAGGTATCCACCACCAGCTACCCAAATTCTTTAGAACCTAAAAAAGGTTGTCTAAAGTGTGCGTAAGAGTGCCCACCAGAGTGATCTCTCGGCTCGTTTTGGAATCTCTCTGCCACTGAAGCTTATTTCATTCCTTTCACATCCCCCTTTTGGTCAAGAAGATGTTCTCCGTCCCACGATGCTGGGTCTACATTCCTACCCGGGAGTCATATTCCACGTTGCCAGGAGATTCACTTCCCTGGGTCTGATCCCACGTAGGGGGGAGGGCAGTGATTTCACATTTCACCTTTCAAGTTGGCTT
>NC_051327.1:9796643-9925678 GCF_015220235.1 Choloepus didactylus | reverse complement strand
TCCCTCCTGGCGTTGCTGCAGATAGCTCTCTAGACTGTTTGCTACCTGACCAGGCATGAAAGTTCATGTGTGTCAGTACTCTGTGACAAGCCAAGGTTGGCACAACATGAAATTATGTAAAATCAAGACTTTTTTCTGTCTCTCAACACTATGAGCTCCATATACACATATTGATTTAAAAAAATCAGTACAAACAAATAAAGTCTATCTCTGAAAAATATTCTTAAAGGAGATAATTATACCAGTGATTTAACTATCCATCCTTGTTTTCTTTTTATTAAAGTTTTTAAAATCAGCATTCCTTTTGTCGTTTAGGAAACTGCTTTATTCACACCATTTAGCAACTTCAATTTCTTTGAACAATGTATAAATCTTCTTATTTTGCAGAACTAAAGGTTTACTTATTTCCCAAGTTATGTAATTAGATATACACTGGGTATATCTACTCTCATTGGCATATCTAAATTGGAAAAACTTTTTAATTATTCAAAACTAATTTTTCTGGAGTCCTTTAAAATTTCAATTTGTTTAAAAGAAACTTAATCCATGTATAATAGTTTTTACTTAAAATGTTTATATTTTGAAATTATCTCAAATTAAGCATAGATGCTAAAATAAAATACCATGAGCTCTTATTTTTCCTAAACCACTTGACAGTCAGTTGTTGACCATAATTGAGTGTAGGTTTCCTACAAAAAAGGATATTCTCCTACATAATCAAACACAACAGTCAAAATCAGGAAGTTCACTTTGGAACATTACTACTAGAGACCTCATTTAAGTTTTTCCAGTCATCTTAATATTTTTCATAGTGAAAGGTTCAGTACAGAATGCCTTTGGCTGCCATTTTCTTTAGTCTCCTTGAATCTGGAAGAGTTGCTCAGCCTTTCTTTACATTCATCACCTTGACATTTTGAAGATTACATGCCAGTTAATATTCTGTAATATGCTTTGACTGGATTTGTCTTGTGTTTCCTCATGATTAGATTTGGGTTATGCATCTTTTGCAAGAATATGACAAATGTGATTCTGTGTTCTTTTCCTTTCATCATACTTGGTGGTAGATTCATATCTTGATTCATGATTTTACTATTGATCATTTGATTAAGAAGGAATCTTCCAGGTTTCTCCATGTAATCTTTTGTGTAGAGGCACTTGGAGACCGTGTAAATATTCTGTTCCTCATCACATTTTGTACCCACTAGTTTTAGTGTCCGTTGACATTTCTTGAATGAACTATTTATTGTAATGACAGATTCTCTTTTCCCTATTTATTTCTTTATATCACCCAATTCCTAATCTATTTAATGGGTTATACTTTATTACTGTCATTATTTACTTTGATGCTTATTTCCCACTGAACCCGACAGTGTATTCATCCAATTCTTTCATGAATTCACTCATTTTTAGCCAATGGCTCTTCTAGATTTTTTTCTCACTTTTTAGTCTTTCTTGTCTTTTCTATTTTACAAAATTGTATGTCTTGCAGTAATGCAATGAATCTCTTCAAATTCCATTAGCCTTTCATTAATGTGGGAGAAGAACAGATTCCCACCCCACCTGGATTTCTCCTACAGCAGTATGGGGCTGCTTCAGAACTTACTGATGACCTCGTGATCCACAACCACAGAATTAGAAAGTCCCAAGACATGAAGAAATATCACACCAGTTCTCACCATACCATATTCCAATTTCTCCCGGCTTTGTGCCCTGAGATCACTTAATTTTCAGGACTCCCATGGACAAAAGGTTTCTAGCTTTCTCTCAAATCACATGCTCACCCCAACCAGGTTGACCTACGGCTTTATTCATAGCTATGCTATTGAGTCAAATATTAACTTGGTAAGGGCTACTATTTTGGTAACTTGCATGCTTGTTTAAATTTTACATGTTTTTTAGTGGCTGGAGCACTATCTCAAGCAGATGGAGCCCCATGAAGCTGTATAACTGTGGTCAGAATTCCCTTTCAATGATCATTGACTTTAGAATGCAAGTGCTTGGAAGTAAAAGTACCATGGGAATAGTATGGCAGCTGAGTTGAACTGTTACTCACATTACTTTCAGATATGTAAAAGAAAAAAGTAACTGTGGTCAGTTCTTGTTATTCACAGTGGTGATGTTCTAGAAAGTCACCATGAAAACGGAATTAGCGAACACAGAACCATTGCTCCTATGGGAAATACAGGATTTGGTACCTGTGAGTCTGTGGTCACAACATTTTAACCAACCAGTCAACACATAACCATATTTTGTGTTTCTATTAAAAACCTAAGATATCTGTGATTCATTAACACTGAACTCACTGCCAACTGCCCTATAACCCATGCCTGAATGAATCTTATCTAATGCACATATTTTCTCTTAAAGGCACATCACAGCCTGCTTGTGCTTTGGAACACTAGACAGCACTTCAGCAGTACACTTGGGGGCTGTTTCCTTGTTACTAAAACAAATACCATGAAATGAGTTGGCTTAAACCATGGGAATTTATTGCTCACGGTTTTGAGGCTCGGGGGATCCAAGTCAAGGCATTGTCAAGGCAATGCTTTCTTCCTGAAGACTGGCGTTCTGGGGCTTGCTGCCGGTGATCCTTAGTCCTGAGCTCCTCTGTCACATGGCAATGCACATGGCGGCCTCTTTGGCCTCTCCTTTCTCTTCTGGGTTCTATTGATGTGCAGCTTCTAGTTGCTCCGTCTGTGGCTTTCTCTCTATCTGTCTGAATTTATTCTGCTTATAAAGGACTCCAGTAATAGGATTAAGACCATCCTGATTGAGTTGGGCCATACTGTAACTGAAGTAACCTTACAAAAGTTCCCACTTAGAATGAGTTCACACCCACAGGAATGGGTAAGTTTAAGAGCATGTTTTTCTGCACTAAGTAGCTCCAAACACCATGGGGGCCATTTTAAACAATGAAATCACCCACAAAAAGTACAAAAGTGCAAAAACTGTGACACTAAGTATACTATGAAAAGGATACTTGTTTATAGTATGAGTATTGAAACAAGAAGACAGAGTGTCACCTTGTTCTACCTCAGCTTGGAATGTATGCATCCTGGATGCAATTTTTTTCACTGCTCTGAGAGTGTCTGCAAATGACTATAGAAGTCAAATATGAACTTGATTTGAAGATTACAAATAAATTTCAACAAATAGGTGAATTTGCAAACACGTAATCTGCAAATAAAGAAGCCGAGCTGTAATTTATTTATCTCCCTAACCCATCTTGTAGCAGAAGAGTTGACACTTGTGGACCAACAATAACTCAATCTCCTCCTTTCTGACAATTGTCATCAACATAACTTCCAGTCCAATCATAAACTGATTTTAAAACATATGACCTTTTAGTTCTCTGTGAAGGATCAGATCTTTCTACACTACAGCTAGTAAACAAAATTTCCAGTTAAAATTATCTTGGTCTCTTCCTATTTAAACAATTTCCTTTCAGTTTAAATATTGAGTCGAGTAAAAGTTGAATTCCCTATCAGGCCTGCTTAACAATTGCTCTGGGAGTCTTAGTCCTTTAGTAAAAGCTCAGTTCTTGAGGGTTCCGTTCTCCATCATCTTCTCCTAAGGTGAGGCTGGATGTATTGTGGGGCCTCGTGTCATCAAGTGGGCTGAGGGTCCCAGGCTCTTGCTGCTCGTTGGATATGTGTGGCTCACGGTCACTGCATGGGGTTGTTTGGGGACCCAGCAATAAAGAGGCCTCTGCATTTGTTTGTGCAAGTTCATTGCTGACATAGTTCCTGGTCTGGTCTCCTCCAGCTTGTTCAAGCCTCCTGGTCTTCCCTGTGGTTGTAGGTGCAGCTCAGCTCTTGCTGCCATTGACTGGTCCCCTGAGTTCTGGCAGGAACCCCCTTCTACTCCCAGCCCCAGCATTCTGCCCTGCCGCTGGTTGCTAGAGGGGTGACTCTGCCTATCGCAAGCCCCGGGAAGCTGCCGGCTGCACAGCCTGTCGTCTGAACTCCACCCCTACGGAGCTGGGGCATGGTTGGAGACTCTTGTGCCAAGTCCGACACGTGTGCTTTTTGCTGCAGAGAAGACACCTGTGCGGTGGTCCCCTCCCATCATCCCAGGGAGGGGACAGCACCACAGCCTGCTCCCTCAGCATTGCTCCCGATCTGTCTGTCCTCACCGCCACCCTGTCACTGCGAGGGGAGTGAGGTGTTCGCTTATTGACAGCTTGGCTCTCATGCACTTCTCCTGCTTACGCGGGTCTAGACTGGAAGTACAGGTCATTTCTTAGTCAGGGTGGGTTCTCAAGCTTGACCATGCGCTGGAATCACCTGCACATTAGAATCTCTAAAAACTTCACAAAGTGATTCTAATGTGCGGGCACGGGTTGAAACCACTGCTCTGCAATATATCCTGAGTTCTCTCCATTCTTGGGGTAAAATTAAAATCTATTATGTCTATGAATCTATCCATCTATTTATATCTATTAATCATCTAGCTAGCTCTCTTTCTTAGCTGTCTACCTACCTAACTACCTGTATCTTTCCATCTATCTTTGTATCTGCCACATATCTATTTAATCATCTATCAAGAGACACCACCAGGGTTGCATTGTGTCACATGGAAACTAAAGAAATTTTGATTTCTCCAAACGTTTCAGGGTAGCTAGGGTGATGGATCACTCTCATAAAGGTAAATATGGAAAGCACATTAATAGAATTTCCAGAATGTAACGTTTATGACACTGCTATTATCGATTTCATAGTGAGTGAGGCATTTCTAGGTCAAATGTACCTTTATTTGAGTTGTGTACATGGAGGGTTGTAAGCCATGGATTGTGGAAGCAATAGGGAGCTAATAGAGAAAGGAAGTCCATTTCAGAGAGACAGAAAGTTGATAGAATTGACTAGTGATTATTTGACCAGAGGCACTATTTAAGTGGAAACCAAGTGGAAGGTCAAGGCAGGGAGGATTGGGAAGTATTACAAGGTGACTTAAAATCAGGGGCCTAAATGTCATGAAGGAGATTTCAATAGGACAGAAAAAGAACAAAGAGATAGGACCGTTAAAAATTTTTTTCTCTAGATGGCTCTGTGGAGGGATCATCTCACCTGACTTCAGACTAATGATTTAAGTACATTAAGGAAGGGGGTGGAGTATCTGCTGATTGGTCAGTGATGTTAATTATTCATTGCTTTGTTTTGCCCCCTTCCCTTCTCCCCTGCAGTGAAAATGCATCTGGCAAATCTAACATTGTCCATTTCCTCCCTCCCTCTCCCTCCCTCCTTCTGTCTGTCTGTCTGTCTCTCTCTCCTTACCTCCCACCCCTCATATGCTCAGGAACAAAGTCCTGGGCATTTTTCCCTCATGATTTACCACATCATCTTTTCTTTCCATCACAGTTAAGCTAAGGGGCTTGTAGGAGGTATACATATTTATTATGCCTTACAATGCTTTCAGTAATTATCTTTTGCAGTGACTGTTAAACACAAAAAGTGAAAACAGTCACATATAAGAATAAGCACTATTGCATAAACTCACTTTTTAATGTTTTTTTGTGATTTGAGAGATATTTTAACAGCCACTAGAATGCCCATCAGTGGTCATCACCAGAGGTGATTGTCCTCCGGGGATTTAGCAGTGTCTGGAGACGTTTGTAGTTGTCACAGCTTGGAGAGGATGAGGACAGGGCTACTGCATCTAGTGAATAGAGTCCAGGGATGCTGCTAAACATCCCACAGTGCCCAAGACAGTCCCTACAGCAAATAATTATCCAGTCCTAAATGTCAATAGTGTGGAAGTTCAGAAACCCTGTCCTATATAAATAATGTTGTCTTGAGAAAATTTTACATTTTAAAGTTCTTTCCATGTTTTCTGAGGCCTTTCAAAAACTGTTCTTAATTGGTTACTTATGATGCTTTCAAGATTCAAATTGTTTCTGACTCAATTCAGCCTTCTCTATTTCATTGTTTATTTTTCTCTTCCATGACATTCACCATTTGCCCCGGATTCAAGAGGGGGAAAGAAGAGTAAAACGTGAAACTTATTTTGGGTCACTGACCACTAGGATGGATGCCCAAGCCTAATTATTAGTTGACACAGGTTGTAGAAATAGTTCTCATATTGACACTGGCTATATTTATTTAATTTAGTTATTTTGGAATGTGTAAATATTATGCAGTCAATATGTCTCATAGGACTATTTTCTTTCACTTAAAAAAAAGTACAACTGAAATTGATATTGTTTCAGCTTTCATTATCTCCTTTCTGTACAGTTGAACTTTCTCAGGAAATATCAAGAGCAGTTGTCCTTTGAAGAATGCAATAGCTACATCCAATCTAGATAAAAATGAAAGCCCTATAGTACGATATTTTCATGAAATTTATTGTTTCTTTATCTGTCATGTCAATGTATTATGCATAGAAATATGTAGCACTATGATGCACTTTATGACTTCTTTTAGTATTCCAAAAGGATTATTTTCCTTTTATTGTTTTCTACTAAATTTGAAGATACTGTGTGTGCTTTGGGGCAGTGTTTTACCTACAATATAAGCTGGACCTTTTTCTAAATATTCTTATGTTCATTGATATATACAGGAAATATTTATACACACACACACACACACACACACACACACACACACACACAGACGCTCAATTTAAGAAAAAAATCTGATTAGAAGTAGGTCCATATTTAGACCTTATCTTGATCGTCAGACTCCATAGATGTGGGCTGGTTTCTAGTGCACCCTTACAGAATGGCCGTCTCCTGTCTTCCGGCTTCCCACAGTATGCCAATTAATTGTGACTTATCCTCAAGCAGCCAACATCCTTACCTAAACTGTTAGCTTCAGCAACTTTCTCCCCTGTTCTTATTTAAATAGATGCCATGATTTGGTCTCAAAGGTGTAAAACTACCTGGAATCCCTTCCTCTGGACATTAGAACAAAATCAGTAAAATATTTATCATTTACTGTGATTTTGCCAACTTTGAGTGGGTTAGCCACTCTCTTGGTCTTTGAAGGTTTTGAGATTCCAGGAATGAGCCACGCAGGAGCAAGATGCCAGCTGACCCTTAATTTTCCCAAAACATCAACTAGTACCTTGCATATATACATTGTTTTATATTGTATTGAATACACTACATTGCCTCATTTGATTCTTCCAAACAACTATGGTACATTACAATTATAATACTAAATATAGAGAAAATATGGTGTAGTCAAGTAAAATCAAATACTAGGAGGTGGGCTATGTAGGCCTAGAACTCAGTTCCTCCAAAGCCAACTTGAAAGCACTTTCCCTCCATCACAGTGCCTCTCTCCCTGAATATTTGCCTAACATAGGAAACACTTAATAACTATTTTTAAATGAATGCATGCTTATGCTTGCAAGCAAGAATCATTGTGGTTTTGTTGTTCTAGTTGTTTTGAAATAAAAGCTGCCTTTGTTTAAGACACATACAAACTGGAAAGAGATATTATTAAACTAAGTTTCAAGACAGGTTTAAATCCAAAGCCTGCTGCTAACAAGATGTGTGAGCTCAGGAAATTCCCTTAACCTCTTTGGCACTCACTTTTTTTATTTTTGGAAAAAATAAATTGGGGAGAGGCATTTGAATAGATACCATGCAGGATCGTTTTCTTTCATAAGTGTCTAGGGTCTTAAATTTAGCTGATCAGAACAAAGCTTTAATTCAAAAAGTTTTTGTACAATCTTGAAAGGTAATTCAGTTTTGTAATTGTGTTTGTAAATCAAGCATTCTTGATTTACAAATTTCACACGTCTTGTGTGATAGTTTTTCTTGGTAAAATCAAATTAGTTCTTGCTTACAGAAAACTCCCAGGATTAGCAAATGTGCAGTTGATGGTCTGTCCTGATAAATGAATTATGTTAGGTAACGCTGGGTCTTTCTTGGAGACTCTTATTTATGTATTTTTGCTAATTCTGTTCATTTGGTTATATATAATCAAAGTGCAACATTTTTCACTTACGTCTGATGGAATGATCCAGTTATGGGAGAAAAATGTAAAGCTTATCCTTTGATTGACAGTTCTTCAAAATTTTGTTTACATTATCCATCCAGGCATCTGCTGAATCCCCACTAAGGACCTAGCACTTCCCCAGGCTCTAGGAACTTAGAGACAGTCAGATGTGGCCTCTGGCTTCAAGGAGTTGCAAAGAATGAAGAGTGACTTCTCCCCGGTGCTTGAGAAGATGCTTAGGAAATATTTCATAGCTGAGATGGTATTTGTACTGGGTCTTACCAGACAGAAAGGGTATTCCAGTAGCAAGGTGTGTTTGGTATGGATAGCAATATGAATAATGACACGGGTGCATGAAACAATTGTGAATTTAAGAAAAGGGAAGTCATCAGTATGTTACATGCATCAACATGCAAAGGTACATCGCAAGAGAAGAGGCTGTAGAAGCAGGTAGGGACAGACCATAGAGAGCCAAGAATCCATGTTTTATGCTTAATCATGTAGACCTTGAGGAGCTAGTGAAGAGCTTAAGTTGGGAAGTCCCTCTCTCAGGGCTGTGTTTTGCAAAGTCTCTCTATTGGCAGCATGGAAGATGCAGTCTGGAGGCCGGGGTACAGAGCCTTGGAAAGCATTTAGGACTCTTTTGCCATCATGCAGGAAGGAGATTTTGAGAAAGAGCTAATATGATAAATGTAGGATTGGAGCAGAAGGGATGAGGTTGGTACATGTTAAGGAAAGTTAATAGGACCCATTTATCAATTGGAGATTAGGTTTTAAAGGAAGACACTGTGCTTTGAGATGGTGAGTACTCAGCTAGTAATTTAGATTTTGTCAGATAGATATAGAATGTCACTAAATCGTTAACATAATGTTATTTGAAATTAAAGATAAATCTATATTTATTCTGACTTGGTCATCAAAAGCTGAAGTTCTGATTAAAGAACAAAATGCTTCTCTGTAATGTAAAAAGATTTGTTTTAATAGTTCCAAAGGACATTGACTTTAACCTTAAGTCCAAAATATGCTTATCATTCACAATATCTGTTAGAATATTTGTTGCAGAAACCTAGTTTTGGTCACTTCAATTATAAAACGTGTTTGCTCTAGGAGTTTGAGTTGACCACTAACCTTGGAGGTAGTTAAGTTTTTGTTTTTTTTCTCTTCCCCAGGGGAGAGCACTAATGCAGTCCCCCACTACAAATTTTACAGTCAAGTTTCCCACATATGGGGAAATTGCAGGGGTCTGCACAACCAGAATGCAATGGACAAGCCTCACCCTGGGAAAACCATCTACAGAATCATGGTGTCTCCTACACAGGTAAGTATGGAGATACTTAAGTTTTGATCACCTCACTGATCTAGAAAACTCAAACTAAGCCATTTTTTTTGGTAGAAATGTTATTTTTCAGCAAAATTAAGTGATTCTTAAAAATTAACTTGAAAATAAAATACAGAAACCTCAATTTTTCATGTCCAGTCCCAACACAAATGAGGAAAATGACGTACAAAAGGATTTCCTGCCCAGAGGCAAAGCCAGAACTAGAACTGTGGCCAGCCACGTCTTTAATCATTCATCCTTCCACACATCCATTCCTTCATTCAGTAATCAAATTTTTTCAACCAGAAGCACGTATGATTACAGCAGTGGACCAGCAATTGTGTTAGGCTCTGGAAAGAGGAAGAAAAGCGAAACTATTTTGTGATCATCAGTTCTAAAGGTGATGCCCCCAGAGGAGCGTATATATGTTATAGAGTTCCTCATCAGAATTTTTTGAGACTCACTGCATAATTCCACAAAGAAGCATTTACCAAGTTTTCTTAAAGTTTAAGGGTTGTGTGGGTTAATTTACTCACTTGTTTAAGTGTAGAACTCACTTGGTGAGAATTGGTGAAGGCATAACGAGCCTTTTTATGTTCTGCTCCAGCAGCTTTCCCAGGTGGAGAGCCTGAGAGGCACCTGGCCCAGGAAGCTGGGGGCCCCTCAGTAACTTTTGGAATGATGTGTTAACAGTCCTTAGCTGCCAAGTAGGAGCCCCACAACGACATGGCTTGAGGTTTCAGCCTCCACTAGCCAGACACCTGAGAGGAGTCTTGAGGTGGTGAGCACTTGAAAGAGACACGGAGACTGCTCTCTCCTCAGGCTTGCTGGAGGAGGAGCTTTCGGTCTGATTCCTGGTAGCTGTTCTGTCAAAGCAGCATGAGAAAAGGAGAGGAAATGCATAGAATAGGGACTGTGAAAGAAGGTGAGAGCTAAAGAAAACTGGGGGGAGAACAGAGGTGATGAGTATTTCAAGTGAGTAATGACAACTAAAATGATTGAAATTCATTGGAGAATTCACTAGTTTCACAGATTTAAGTATAATTGACAATTAACACTTTAGGATAAAAAATCAATGTTTTAATATACTTCTGTTCCTTTTGAAGCCTTCAGAAAAGATACTGGACTCCTGTTTTCCCATATACTACAGCAAATACATCCTAAAGCATTTAATGAGGCAGATGTGGCTATATAGTTATTAAATATGTTTTTACATTTTATGAAATTATATTTTCAGAGTGAAACTTTCATGGATTTGTAGTTTCTTGCTCAGCAGTGTCGGTTCTTAGATAAGTGGTTATCAAACACTATTGATGAATTTCAGTAGATGTTTTAGGGATGACTAAAAAAGTGCTTTCTTTTCCTTTTGTTTTACTTTGTACTTTTACTTTTAATGAGCAGAATTTCAAAACCTAGAGTCATATATGTAACATGATTAGTCCTTCATCGTTGTCACATGTGAGTTTCTGAACTTACTGAAATTGTATTTTGGAAACTCTTGTGATTTCTCTGAAGTGTTATTTTAAGAAAAAAATTGATGGTCTTTTTTGTATTGAAAATTTTATTTCTCATATTAGTCCACCATTTCTGCCAGTTTGCTTTGCCCAGAATGATTTTTTACTGCATCATAAGATCAAATCCACCCAAAGATTGAAGTATGCAACAGTTAATATTCTAAAGAACACAGCTCAGGTAAAGGGCAAGGTAAAAGAGGAGAGAATCTAAAAGTGATTGGAGGGAGGGCAGCATTGTTAAATACATAAAGCCCTGAAGAGGACTGCTGGAGGGATGCACTGAATTTGATGTGTAAGATTCAGAGTGTTTGCCAAAAACCATCTCTATTCCTTCACCTTTGAGACACACTTTGTAAATGATTTAAGGTCTTGAGTTGTTATCAAGTCATGCTGGGGATAAAAAGAGCAGCTCTTTGAGAAGCAATAACTCTCCTGCCATACATCAGATTATATTTCCCTCTCCCATTCTTTGGATATCCACTCAACTATCTTGAGTAGCACCAAGATGTCTCTGCTGCTCCATTCCATTTCAGGTGGGGAAGGTCTTCAAGTAATGCTTAAGGAGGAGAAGCGGAATTTGTCAGATTGGAGTAGGTCTATTGAAGTGTTACTGAAGCAAAGTGATTTTGGAATGTTCTAACTAGTCAGTGCTGACATTCTCGATCTCAATGTGGCACAAATAAAAATTATGGTGTGTTTAATATAGTACCTTTCAGTCAGGTGTTTAGTATTGCATTTGGTTTCATGAGATTTGGAATTTTTATAGTTATAGTTACAATAAGAGATTTCAAGGGAATCATTTTATGGTATATATTTTACTTCTTACTCATAGCTTGGCTTCTAATTCTATTTATAACATTCACTTAGCTTTAACTTTGTGAATAAGTTGAAATATTTTCAAGGCTGTCTTTGTATTTTAATTGTTCTTGGCTTCAATAGCATATGGCAGAGCCAGGCAGAGTAGAAAAGTAAGTCTTAAATAAAAATCAGATATATTGGATTAGCCAAATGCTTTCCCCTCAGTTAGTTAGGAAATATTGCCAACATTTGAAAAATTTCTATTGTTTTTAACTACAATCTCTTTTCCATCACTTGATGAAATATACAACATTCATCATATGCATTAAGAGAGATGGAGATATTTATACTGCAAAAGTAGTCAAACATGCCAGATGGATTTCAAATGGCCATAGCAACAAGTTATAGAATCATATAGGTAGGAAAGCAGCAGTCATAAGTCATGATATTCATTATGCACTCACTAAATGGGGTGGTGGTAAGGGAAAGGAAAACAACACAAAATTACAATTTTTAATCTTTGGAAATTTATATTTCTTAGAAGGAAAGATTACACAATGCCATTATTGGAAATGATTTTTTTTTCCAATCCAAATTCCTAAAAAAAAAAAAAAATCCCTACAAAGTCCTTCCTTTGAGAGTTGAGGAACTTGTTACCTTGTGAGACAACCATTTCCATCTTTGAACAGCTTTAAATGTAAATAAATTCTTACTTATTCTGAAACAGTCTATCTCTCTACCTCTCTGGAGTTCCTCTTCCTTCTTGTGCTACTCCTTTCCAGCAACACTGAAGAGTTTCAGAACTTGTCTAAATGAAACAACTTCTGATATTTGAGAATTGTTGTTGCTGTCTGCTCAGGACTTAGCTCCATTTTCCAGCTCCTCTTCCTAAGGGGAGGTCTTCCCACCTCCCACTATGAGCTCCCTTTCTTGTCTGCACAGCTTGCCAACCTCCCCTCAAACTGCTAGAACTGAGTTCAACATGCTAGGGATCAGTCTGAAGAGGTGGAGTGAATTAGAACTACTAATTTTTTTATTCTGATATTCATAGTTCCATTAATGAAGTCAGAATTGCATTAGTCTTGAAATAATTACACTGTTGATTTATAGTTAACTTATAGCAAAGTAATTTTTAAAGTAATTTTTATATGCCATTTCTCCCATATCTAATATTTATGGGTTTGCATTATAAATTATGGGCTCAAGACTTTACACTTTTCCCATTATGTTAACATCATATCTCTGAGTAAAACAATGTTTATTAAAATCAAGTAAAAAGAAAATAATATAAAAAATTGGAGGGTAGCAGGATTGAGAGTAGCCTTTTTTTTTTTCTTTTTTATTGTTATTTTGGAGTTTATATTATTGCTCATTAATATTTGTGCCCTCACATAAAAAAATCATGCTGGTATTAGGATTTTGTTCTAAGTTGTTGAGATCAAAATTCTCTTTTCTAACCCATGGATTCTTTCTAGATCTTATCATTTTGAACATCCATATGCATATCCTTATCCAGTTTGACAAAACTGTTAAATGGGACCAAATCAAGAAAGAATCCATGGCCCACCTCTCCACACTTACCCACAAGTCATTGTCAGCTACAGCACTTGTGTGTTTATCATCATCTGTGGTTGGGTTAGGTAAATGTTATCAAAATCAACTAACAGCATTTCATAACCAACAGTCTGAGGACTTAACACTGGTTAGCAGGAAATTTTTACAAATCTATAAAACATTCACTCTGAAAAACATTAGTTGTTAAAATGTATAAACTCAAAAATGGTAACAAAACAATTTCAGACCAACTTGTCTGGGGAAAGCATCAGACCTCTGCCAAGGCAGTTGAGTGTGGGGAGGAGGGAAAATGTTTTGCAGGGCTAAATAGTGATGAACACTACTTCTGCACTCTCCACATCACCATATCCCAGAAGTCTAAAGATTCTGGGATCAGAAGCTCAGTGCCTGCCTGATATGGGGGTCCCCTAGTCCTCTGATATTCAATGCAACATTCTTTCCATTCTCTCAGATGCCACAATTCCTAAAAGACACACAACTGCTTCAGAACTCTTATGGCCAAGACTTCAGCATTTTGGTGTGCTATTTATCTAGGCCAGGGGATGTGGGTCAATTAAAACTAGAAAAACTCTTAAAATAATCTTACTTGAGTCTTCTAGGGAAGATGGTGGACTCACTCCTCCTCCAAAACAGCTAGTAGACAGGCTGGAACTGTGTGAAACAACTGTTCTGGGGAGCAGGGTAGAGCATCCAGGAAAGAGTGGGACTAAGAGGCTGAGAAACTGCAGCAAAGAGCTGTGACTAAATTGCTCCATGGCAGCTGCCAGTGCCCATCTGGCTGCCTGGGGGCCAGTCCCTGGCTGGCTGTGAACAGAGAGGGTCATGGAAGTCCTCTTGCCCAAGAACAAAGTGGGCATGGCCAAGCACTGATGGTGGCTTTGGATCAGTAAATTCTGATCGCTGGGTCCCAGCTCTGAGCTGTGTTTCAGGCCACTTGCAGCATTGTTTCAACCCTGCCCCTGATGGGGCAGAGGTAATGTAGATTTAAAGGTGCAGGGGCCTTTTAGGGCTGTGGGGAACAGTTTGCTGAAGGATGCCATTATGCTGGGCAGGCCAGGAAAGTTGTCAAAAGGCTTTTGGCATCTTTTGTGACCCTTTCCCCAAGACTCTTTGGAGCTGGTTTGCTCCCCCTTCATGGGTCTCTGGCCCTGTTTTGGCTGAGAAATACTGACTTGGGAAAGTCCTCTCTGGGGTGACTCTTCTTCCAGAATTTGCCCTCCAGGCAAAAGCAGCTAGAGGCAATGAAAGGAGTGAAAGAAAAAAAAAAGCTATAGAGGCAAAACAGAAACAAAGAGAACAGTTAAAGTTCCTGGAGAAGGAACAGAGGAAGCTTTCCCCTGGGGGTGAAACAGTTGCACATATAATGCAGTATTAAAAATTGTACTGCATATTCAGGGCAAGAATCAGACAAAGAAGAGTGAAAAATCTCATCACTTGAAAATGGCCATTCTTAAAGATTTAGAGTAGAGTTGAAGCAAGTGTCAAAGAAGAACCTTAAAACAAAGCCAATCAAAAATAAAACCCCAGGCAAGAGAGAGAAACATCAGCAAAAAATTACAAGCCATACTAAGAACTGGATGATATGACAACTTCACAGGAACAAATTAAACCTTTGGAGGAGACATAGAATTTGAAAACAACTAATCAGAGTTGTTCAAAGAAGTCTCCTAAATCAATTCAAGGAGACAAAGAAAATATGGCTAAAGAAATAAAGGATATTAAGAGGGCACTGGGTGAGCATAAAGAATGATTTTAGAGTAATAAAAAGAAACATAACAGAGATTATGGGAATGAAAGGCACAATAGAAGAGATTAAAAATATGTTAGAAGCATACATAGTCAATTTGAACAGGCAGAAGAATCAGCGAGCTAGAAGACATACAGTTGAGATAGACTATTTTTTTTGCAATTTTATTGAGATAAAAAACCATACAATGATCCAAAGTGTACAATCAGTTGTTCACAGTATTATCATATAATTGTACATTCATCACCACAGTCAATTTTTGAACATTTTCATTACTCCAAAAAAATAAAAATAAAAGTAAAAAGAACATCTAAAACAACCCATCTCCCCCATTCATCCCATTATTCATTTACTTTTTGTCCTACTTTCTCTTCTCATCTGTCTACACATTGGATAAAGTGAGTGTGAGCCACAAGGTTTTCACAATCACATGGTCATACCGTATAAGCTATATATATGTATACAATCATCTTCAAGAATAAATCCTACTGGATTGCAGTTCAGCAGTTTCAGGTATTTCCTTCTAGCTCTTCTACTACAATAAATGGGATATGTATATAATGCATTAGAATAACCCCCAGAATGACCTCTTGACTTCATTTGAAATTTTTCACCCAATGAAAGTTTATTTTGTTTCATTTCTCTTCCCCATTTTGGTCAGGAAGACTCTTAATCCCATGATGCCAGGTCCAGACTCATCCCCAGGAGTTATGTCCCATGTTGCCAGGGAGATTTACACCCCTGGGTCATGTCCCATGTAGGGGGAACAAAATAGACTTTAAATGCAAATGCAAACTGTTATAAGAAACAAGGACAGTAAATAATAAAAGGGGCAACCATGAGGAAATAACAATCATAAATATTTATGCACCTAACCATGGTGTCCCAAAATACATGAGGCAAATGGCAAATCTGTAGGGAGAAAAGATGTCTCTAAAGTAATAGTTGGAGACTTCGATACACCATTCTTATTAATAGATAGAACATCTAGAGAGAGGATCAATAAGGAAACAGAGAACTTGAATCATATGATAAAAGAACTCAAGTGCTCATGGATCATTCTCCAGGACAGACCATATGTTGGGTCACAAGTCTCAATGAATTTAAAAATATTGAAATTAAATAAAGCACTTTCTCTGACCATAAATGGAATGAAGCTGGAAATACATAACAGGTGGAGAACTGGAAAACTCACAGATATAGGGGGGGTTAACCAACACACTTGAAATTGCTAGAGAAATCAGTAAATATCTCAAGATGAATAAAAAATGAGAACACAACATACCAAATTTATGAGATGCAGCAGAGGAAGTGCTGAGAGGGAAATTCACAGCCCTAGATGCCTAAATTAAGAAAAAGAGGTAAATTAAGACCTAACCACACACACCCAGAGGAACTAGAGAAAAGTACAGCAAACTAATCCCAAAGCAGGAGAAGATAGAAATTACAAAGATTAGAAGCATCAATAAATGAAATTGAGAATAAAAAACAATAGAGAGAATTAACAAAACTCAAAGGGTGGTTCTTTGAGAAGATTAATAAAATTGCAAACCTTTAGCTAGACTGACAAAAAAAAGAAAAGAAAATGACAACATATGAAATCAGAAATGATATATGGGTGTTATTACTATGACCCCATAGAATAAAATGGATCATAAGACCATTACTATAACAACTGTATGCCAACAAATTATACAACTTAGATGAACATGGATAACTTCCTAGAAACCCAAGAACAACCTACACTGAGTCAAGAAGAAATTGAAACCTGAACAGACCAATTACAAATAAGGAGATTGAATCAGTCATCAAAAACCTCACAACAAAGAAACCCCAGGATCAGATAGTTTCCACAGTAAATTTTGCCAATCATTTCAAGAAAGAATTCATACCAGTCCTCCTCCTCAAACACTCTTCAAACTATTGAAGAAGAGGAAACACTACCTAACTCATTCTATGAAGCCAGTATCACACAAGAACAGATAAAGATAGTATAAGACAGAAAATTATAGACCGATTTCTCTAATTACTATTGTGCTGGTTTGTAATCCATTTTGTCCCTCACAAAAGCCATGTGCTTTAATGCAACCTTGTGGGGGCAGACTTATTAGACTTTTGATAGGGTGGGGACTGATTGATTAGGTTGTTTCCATAGAGATCTGCCCACCCAACTGTAGGTTAGACCTTTGATTAGATCATTTCCATGGAGGTGTGGACCCCACCATCCAGTGATTAGTTAACTGGAGTCCTTTATGATTGCTGAGAGCTCACACAGACTCAAAACACTTGCGTGGGTAGACAGAAAGACATTTGGAGATGCTAAGCTAAGAGATGAAGCCCAGAGTTTGCCTCCGAGATGCTCAGAGAGGACCCCTTGTTATTTAATGCAATCTTTGTGGGACAGACTTATAAGTGTAGATTAGGTTGGAATTCTTTGAGTGTTTCCATGGATATGTGACTCAAGTTAACTATGGGTAATATGTTTGATTAAATTATTTCCATGGAGATATGGACCCCACCCATTCAGGGTGGGTCTTGATTTAATCACTGGAGTCCTATATAAGAGCTCAGACAGAAGGAGCTCAGTGCTGCTGCAGCTTAGAGAGACATTTTGGAGATGACCATTGAAAGCTGATGCTGACATTTTGGATAACACCATTTTGAAATGCAGCTGGGAGCAAGCAGATGCCAGCCACATGCCTTCCCAGCTAACAGAGGTTTTCCAGATGCCAATGGCCTTTCTCCGGTGAAGGTACCCTATTGTTGATGCCTTACCATGAACACTTTATGGCCTTGAGACCGTAACTTTGTAACTAAATAAAGCCCCTTCATAAAAGCCAGTCCATTTATGTGGTTTTGCAAAATGGCAGCATTAGCACACCGGAACACTTCCTCAACATGATAAAATGAGCATGTGTGATAAAAAACCAGCTAACATTGTACTCAATGGTAAAAGAATGAAAGATTTCCCTCTAAGATCTAGAATAAGACAAGGATGCCCACTATCACCCCTGTTTATTCAATGTCATGCTAGAATTTCTAGCTAGAGCAGTTAGGCAAGAAAAAAAAAGGCATCCAAATTGGAAAGAAGAAGTAAAACTTAAACTATTATTTGCAGATGACATGAGCCTATATATAGAAAGCTCTTGAAAATCTACAACAAAGCTAATAGAGCTAATAAACAAGTTCAGCAAAGTGACAGGATGCGAGATCACAACATTCAAAATCAGTAGTGTTTCTATACACTAGCAATGGGTCATCTGAGGAAGAAATGAAGAAAAAATTCATTTATAAAATAACAAAAAGAAACAAATGTCTAGGAATAAATTTAACCAAGTATATAAAGGACCTGTACACAGAAAACTAAAAAACATTGCTAAAGAAATCAAAGAAGATCTAATAAATAGAAATGTTCATGGATTGGAAGACTAAATATCATTAACATGTCAGTTTCTACCCAAATTTATTTACAAATTCAGCGCAACCCCAATCAAAATTCCAACAACCTACTTGCAGAAATGGAAAAGCCCGATTATCAAATTTATTGGAAGGGTAAAGGGCTCTGAATAGCCAAAAACATTTTGAAAAAGAAAAAAGGTGGAGGACTCATATTCCTGACTTTAAAACATGTCACGGAGTGAGGACCTAAAATGGCGGCTAGGTGGGACAGGGCAAAAAAAACTCCTCCATGAAAAATACTAGATAAAAGCCAGAGAGTGGACCCACACACACCAGTTTCCAGCGATGCACCAGCCGGACAAGGTCTGCTAAATCCACAAGGACCATGCATTTGGTGAAACTGGGAGTCTGCATTCTGGAACAAACTGAGTAAGCCAGCTGAAAGTCTGGCGGCCATGCTGCAGTGTGGGAAACCGCAGGTTGGCGTTTTGGAGACAGACTAGTTCTTTTTGAAAAAAAAACCCGGAGTGGCTGCAGATACGGCAGTGAGAACCATGCAGTGAAGCATGGCAGGAGCAGGCTATAGCCAACAGCTCAGTGTCTGGCATGGAGGATAGCCCTCCCCACACCTGCTGCTGATTGTCTCGGGGCCAGGGGGACAGAGGGGAGCCAAAAGGAGAAAGAAACTGCGCCTCTTGCAGGCCATCTCCCCGGTGGACTGGAGACACTCCTGCCCAGGGACGGAGCCATAGCACAGATCCGTGCCAAGAGTGTTTCCCACAGCATTGTGCACATGCCACAATATTGGCCATGGACAGTGGCCTTTAGTGCACCCACAGCTAATTGTCCTGAAGCTGGGAAGGTGGAGCTGTGCGAAAAGGGGGAGATTAACATGCCCCATTCAACCATCTTTAAGGAGGCTAGGAACGTCCTTGCATGGCCCGGCAATCCAGGGCTTCCCTGGAGGCCTGCGTGCACTTGTGATGTGGCATAGCCTTCCCTCAGCAGAGGCCCCTGGAAGAGCACAGCTGGGAAGGAGGACCTGCTTGGAAATCCTAGGGACCCTACGCCAATACCAAGGACTTGTGGGTCAGTGGCAGAGACAATCTGTGGCAAGACTGAAAAGAAGGCTTAGACTCTTGCAACAGCCTTAAATCTCCAGGAACACCTGGGAGGTTTGATTATTAAAACTGCCATGTCTCCATAACCACCCAGATACATGCCCCACATTCAGGGTGGACAGCACCAACACACCCAAACTTATTGCACCAATTGAACCCCACAAGAATCAGATCCCCACACACCACAAAGACAAAGTTGGGGAGAACTGACTTGAGGGAATAGGTGATTCGCAGATGTCATCTGCTGGCTAGGTAGAGAAAGTATACACCACCAAGCTGTAACCTGACAAATTAGAGACTGGTATTTTTTATACTAAGAAAGAACCCTATCAAGTAAAGCAAATGCCAAGAGGCCAAAACAACAGAAAATCTTAAAGCATATGATAAAACCAGACGATACAGAGAACCCAAACCCAAACACCCAAATCAAAAGATCAGAAGAGACACAGTACTTGGCGCAATTAATCAAAGACCTAAAATCAAACAACGAGAGCATGGCACAGGACATAAAGGACATGAAGAAGAGCATGGCACAGGATATAAAGGACATAAAGAAGACCCTAGAAGAGCACAAAGAAGACATTGCAAGAGTAAATAAAAAAAATAGAAGATCTTATGGAAATAAAAGAAACTGCTGGCCAAATTAAAAAGACTCTGAATACTCATAATACAAGATTAGAGGACGTTGAACAACTACTTAGCGTCCTTGATGACCACAGAATGGAAAATGAAAGAACAAAAAAAAGAATAGGGAAAAAAATTGAAAAAATTGAAATGGATGTCAGGGATACGATAGATAAAATAAAACGTCCAAATTTAAGACTCACTGGTGTCCCAAAAGGGGAAGAGAAGGGTAAAGTTCTAGAAAGAATATTCAAAGAAATTGTTGGGGAAAACTTCCCAATCCTTCTACACAAAATACACAAAGCATAAATGCCCAGCAAACTCCAAATAAAATAAATCCAAATAAACCCACTCCAAGACATATTCTGATCAGACTGTCAAATACTGAAGAGAAGGAGCAAGTTCTGAAAGCAGCAAGAGAAAAGCAATTCATCACATACAAAGGAAACAACATAAGACTAAGTAGTGACTACTCAGCGGCCACCATGGAGGTGAGAATGCAGTGGCATGACATATTTAAAATTTTGAGAGAGAAAAATTTCCAACCAAGAATACTTTATCCAGCAAAACTCTCCTTCAGATGAGGGAGATCTTAAATTTTTCACACACAAACAGATGCTGAGAGATTTTGCTAATAAAATACCTACCCTACTTCAGATACTAAAGGGAGCCCTACCGACAGAGAAACAAAGAAAGGAGAAAGAGATACAGAGAATTTTAGCAGACATATATAGAACCTTACATCCCAAATCACCAGGACACTCATTTTTCTCTAGTGATCATGGATCTTTCTCCAGAATAGACCACAGGCTGGGACATAAAAGAAGCCTCAATAAATTAAAAAAACAAAAAACAAAAAACAATTAAATATATTCAAAGCACATTCTCTAACCACAATGGAATACAAATAGAAGTCAATAATTTTTGATTTGTAAGTCCACTGTTTACTTCCTACAGGATATAAAATACATCATCTGTAATGACAAATCAGTGGTTTGGGACTCGATGTAAATTATGTAATTTTTGACAAGAACTACATAAAGGTGGGGGAATGGAGGAGTATAGGAACACAGTTTACGTATCCTATTGAAGTTAAGTTGGTATCAAAGAAAAACAAGATTCTTATAGATTTAAGAGGTTAAATTTAAGCCCCATGATAAATACAAAGAAATTTTCAGAGAATATGACCATAGAGATGAAAAGTAAGAGTATGGGTTATGAGAAGTGGGGGAAGGGGCAATGGGGAGTTAAGAAATGAGTGTAGGGTTGCTTTTTGGGGTGAAGGGAAATTTCTAGTAATGGATGGTGGGAAGGTGACAGCATTACAACATTCTAAATGTGATGAATCCCACTAATGGAATGCAAGGGAGGGGTTGGAATGGGAAGATTTAGGCTGTATATATGTTTCCATAATTGAAAAAAAAAAAAGAAAAGACAGTCTAAATAGGCAATGACAATTAAATGCCAAGGATGATCCTGGATGGGATCTGAGGATGGAGGAGAGGAGGCTCAAAGGGACACATTTGGGACATAGGAACAAAAAAAAAAAAATAGAAATATATAATGAAAGCTTTGTATCAAGGTTTAATTTCTTGAACTTCTTAGCTATGCTTAATGGGATTGCATAAAAGAATGTTCTTGTTCATGGGAATTGTATATGTGAATTATAGTGTATGTTCAAGGATGTGTGCAGCTTGCTCTCATATGTTCAGAAGACTGAGCAATAGATGATGGATGATAGGGAGGGAGGGAGGGAAGGAAAGAAATGGTGTTAAAGTTGGTGGACTGGGGTATTGGGGGAGGGAGGGTCGGGGTATGCTAGAGTTCTGTGTATGGGGTTTGTATTATTTTTGCAACTGTAAGTTTGAATTTATTTCAAAATTAAAAAAAAATGTCACAAAGGTACAGTGGTCAAAACAGCATAGTACTGGCATAAAGATAGATATATTGATGAATGGAATCAAACAGAGAGTTCAGAAATAGAGCCCCACATCTGACTGATATTTTCAAAGCTGCCAAGTCCATTCAACTGGCTCAAAATTATCTATTCAACAAATGGGGCTGGGAGATCTGGGTATCCATACACAAAAGAATGAAACAGGACCCCTATCTCACACTTTTACAAAAATTAACTCCAAATGCATCAAAGACCTGCATATAAGAGCCAGGACCATAAAACTGCTAGAATAAAATGTAGAGAAGCATCTTCAATATCTTATGTTAGGCAATAGTTTCTTAGACTTTACACCCAAAGTGCATGCAATGCAATAAAAATAGATAAATGGGACCTCCTCAAACTTAAAACTTTTGTGCTTAAAAGGACTTTGTCGAGAGAGCGAATAGGCAGCCTACTCAATGGGAGAAGATATTTGGAAACCACGTATCTGATAAGGGCTTAATATCCAGAATATATAAAGAAATCCTACAACTCAACAATGAAAAGACAAACATCCCAATTAAAAAATGGCTAAAAGACTTGAATAGATGTCTTTTCAAAGAGTAAATACAAATAGCAAAAGTACATGAAAAGATGCTCCATTTCACTAGCTGTTAGGGAAATGCAAATTAAAAACCACAAAGAGGAATTATTTCACACCTACTAGAATGGACACTATTAAAACAGAAAACCACGTTTGTTGGAGGGGATGGGGAGAAATAGGAACACTCATTTACTGCTGGTCAGAATGTAAAATGGCACAGCTGCTGTGGAGGACAGTTTGGTGCCTCCTCAGGAAGCTAAGTATACAATTGCCACGTGATCCAGCAGCCCTGCTACTAGGTATTTACCCAGAGGAACTGAAAGCAGGGACATCAACAGACATTTGCACCCTGATGTTCATTGCGGCATTATTCACAGTTGCCAAAAGATGGAAGCAGCCCTATTGCCCGTCAACTGAAGAATTGATAAACAAAATGGGGTATATATATATGATGGAATGAACTGATTCATTTAACAACATGGATGAAACTTGAGGACATTATGTTGAGTAAAATAAGCCAGACACAAAGGAACATATATTGTATAATCTCACTGATATGAATTAATTATAATTAGCAAACTTAAATAGTTAGAATATGGAATATAGGTCATGAGGTGATAGGGGTTTGTATCTGTTTAGGTATACTGTAAATGTTTAGAAATGGATAGAGGTGATGGTAGCACATTACTGTGAATGTGATCTACAGTGTTGAATTATGTGCATGTATGTGGTGGAAAGGGGAAGTTTAGGGTCGTGTATGTCACTAGAAGGAAGGCTAGAGTATGAAACATGAGACTGTATAACACAGTGAACTCAATCCACAGTGGTGGGCAATGACTGTGGTTAATAGTACAAATCTAAAAATGTTCTTCCATGAACTAGAACAAATGCACATCACTGTTCAAGGTGTTAATAATAGGGTGGTGTATGGGAAAATACATATGTAGTGCAATCTATGAATTATAGTTAACAGTAATATTTTAATAATCTTTCATCAGTTTTAGCAAAGGTACCACACCATTGCAGTGTCAAAAATAGGAGGGTATGAGGGTTGTGGGGTTTTGCTTTTTGGAGCAATGAAAATGTTCTAAAATTGATTGTGGTGATGAATGCACAACTCTGTGATTCTACTTAGAGCCAATGATTGTACACTTTGGATGGACTGTATGCCATGTGAGTGCATCTTGGTAAAACTGCTTAAGCAAATTTAAATGCAAGGAAGCAGGAAGATGAGGACTCACCATCCAGGGGCAGGGAAACCCACTTGCAGTGCCTCGGCACTTCAAAATTACCTGCTGTCTACCATGCATGAGTATGCACAAGATGTGCACCCCTAAGCCACAGAACTTTCCAGAAAGTTCTTTGGGATCCCTAGAGAGACAAAGCCTAGAACTCACAAGCAAACCTATTTCAGAAGGCCAGTGCAGTGAGAGAGATTTAAACAGGGAGAATGGCAGTGCTGTGAGCCATCACACTCACTTTGCTGGCTCCTGCCTTTCCTTGTGGAGGCTGGCTCTCACTGTCAGAAGCCACTCTACCTGCCTGGACATGCTGAGGAATTAACGTACCCAGAGGCAGCTCTCCATCAGTGACTCATGGCATTGGAGGCTGTGCAGAAATGCTCCATCTTCCTTTGCCCTCAGCTGGGATAGCTGTGGTGTGTTCCACTTGGCCTTCACTCCACCTCCTTCATGGGGAGTGAAACTTAAGTCACCCACAGGGGTAGGGAGATTGGGCAAGGGGGTGTAATCCACTGGATGGCAAATGCTGTATTTGCCACCTTCTTTCCCCTCTCTCAGTTCACACTCCCCTATCTCTGCTGCCTGAGGATGCCCTCCCAAGTGAACTGTGTGCACTGGAATCCTTGTGTCAGGGTGTGTCTATCACCTGGGGCTGCCATCACTATGTACCACCCAACTGGGTGGCTTAAAATGTATTGTCTCACCATTCTGGAGACCAGAAGTCCAAAATCAAGGTGTTGGCAGGACCCTGCTCCCTCTGAAGTCTGTTGGGTTTGGCAGGGGCGGGCAGTCCATGGTGCTCCTTGGCTGTGCCGTGACCCAACCTCTGCCTCCGTCTCATGGCTGTCTTCCCTCTGTCCAGATTTCCTCTGCTGATAAGGACGCACGTCATATTGCATTAGGGCTCCCCCCAGTCCAGTTTGGTCTCGTCTTAACTAATCACATCTTCAACGATCCTATTTCCACAACTGTCACATTTGCAGGGCCTGGGGTTAGGACTTGGAATATCTTTTTTGGGGTGGGGTGGGGTGGAGCACACAATTTAATGCATGGCACAAGATTTCCTTCTGGGGGAGTTCAAAGCCAGACAGCAAATCTCTGCAAACAAAGCAACTTAACAAGGTTCACAACACGGTAGACACTCGGCAAATATTTGTTGAATAAATGTGTTTTAAACTAGCCTATGTAAAGCATAGTGGCAGGGAGGGGATGTGGCCTCTGGTTCTGCAATGACTTCAGCTGGCCTGGAGTGTGTTGGTGTGCTTGGGAGAGAGCAAGCCACGAGTCTGAGGAGGCCAGGGACAGGGACAGAAGCATGACAGGAGTCTGACCAAGTCTCCCGTGAGAGGATGGTGCAGATGTAATTAAAATCCCCAATCAGTTCACCTTAAAATACAGAGATTATCTGGGAGGGCCTAGCCTAGTCATGTGACCCCTTTAAAAGCAGAGAGCATTTGCTGGCTGGTGGCAGGAGAGTCAGAGTGTCCTGGTGTTTCAAAGCATGAGAAAGACTCAGCGCACCATTGCTGGCTTAAAGATGGAGGGGTCCACCTGGGAAGGGGTGAATTTAGACGGTTGGGAATTTGCTGGGACTATCTAAAACAAATAATAGCTATTTTACTATTATTTTCCACCCCATCTGCACTTGGAGAAATAGATATTAAAGCAGAGCTAATAGTGGAGTGGGAAAGTCAAAACAAAGGGTGTCAGTAACTGAGGGATGCTACTCAACACCCATATTCTCTTCTTCAGTTTCATTTCTTGGGCTCCCTGGGACATAGCAGTGGCCATATGAACTAGCTCTGAAAAGTGAGATGAAACACAATTTTCTAGGTGGGGCTTGTGGAAAATCTCCCTATAATGGACAGACTCAGCTAAGATGCATCGTTTTCCCTTTGCCCTCTTGATTTTTCCTGCCTGGAACATAGACATGGTGCCTGGAAGTGGAGTCATTAAGCTGAGGCCAAGAAAGTTGGAGAAACCTGATCCTGACATCCTTGAGTAAGTGAACTAATCCCAGAAACCAGTTATTTCTCTAATTTTTCTTACATAACACAATTAACTGTTATATTCTACCACCAAAAAAAAAAAAAAAAATCCCTAATTGATAAAGCAAGTTAGGTAAGATTATTTTCTAAAGTAGTTTTATTGAGCTATATTCATATACTATACAATTCATCCAAAGTATACAATCAGTGGCTTTTAGTATAATCAGAGTGTTGCGCATTCATCACCACAGTCAATTTTAGAACATTTTCATTACTCCAGAAAGAAACACCCCACACCCCTTAGCAGTCAAGCTCAATCCCCCTACCCTTCCCTAGCCCTTCATAACCATCAATCTAATATAAATCTAATATAAATTGATTTATATTTACATTTCATATAAATGGAAACATACAATATGTAGTACTTTGTGTCTGCTTTCTTTCACTTAGCATAATGTTTTGTTTTTTCTTATTTGCTCATTGCTACTGGGATCTCTTTGCTTCTAGCCCTTTCAGTGGAGAGAACAGAGAGAAATATGTGTATGTACTTGTAACCATCTATACGTATCACAATGTGTTGTTTTAATTATGATTTTTTTAATTAGAGAAATTGTAGGTTTACAGAGAAGTCATGTAAAAAATACAACGTCCCCATATCCCCCCTATTGTTGACACTTTGCTTTGGTGACTTACCTTTGTTACAATTGAACGTCTAATGGGTCCTGGAGCTCTGTACTCTGCCATGTTCCTCGGAAGTCTCCGCTTAAATTTTGAGCCCATTCTTCTTTTTTTTTCTTGATATGAGCACATGCAATACTTCTCATGCTTTAAAACCTCCTACCTTAATTTATCCCTGCTTGTCAGTCTCTCTCTGCATCTCTTTCTCTCTCCTCCTCTCCTCTTTTCCATTTCAGGTTCCCACCTTCATAATTCATGATCTTTGACAAATCCTTGGATTAGTGGAAATGAGACTCTGGGAAACATTGTGCATAGGGTGTGAGAAGTTGCAAGGTAGCAAGAAGTCAAGACCCTGAAGAGGGGGCAATATTTGTAGGGCAACAACTTCTCCGAAAACTGGTCAGAACCAGCAGGTAAACTGCCTCCTGGGGAAATGGTGAGCAATTCAGCTGCACCATCTGGACTCAACCAGTCAAGAAGCTCAGCTTATAAATCAAGTGAGGTACAAGCTCTGACCCCAGTTGACTTAAATCTCCTTGGACTCCCCACTCTGAAGCCCCAACCCACAGAGCCCCCACCCCAGCCCTCTGATTGGGGTAAGGTTCCCTTCACTCTGAATTCAGCATCTTGGTTGTAGGTGGACAGCTGGTTGGTAATTTCTGTGAAACCCAGACCATCTGGGGGGTCAACACTCCATTTACGTCCCAACACTTTTCATATCCTAAATGCATCACCTGGGTGTTGATTGTCTATTGTGGAGCAAAACTGAGTCTTCCTGGGTAATTCCCTGAGAGACCTCCTAGGCACAAACTCAGGTTACCTGCTGAAGGAAAATCCATTTTCCCACATGCATTTCATAAGTCTCAAATATTACTCTGGGTTAACTGAATTTCAGAGAATAGCGTAAATCAGCTCTTTCATGTTTCTCTTCCCTACATCTCTTGTCTGCCCTCCCCAGTCATGGTGGCACCAGAAGCACATGTCAAAAATTCTTCACCTTGTGCTCAGATCACCTCTCTCAACCTTCCTGCAGCTAACAATTTGTGATTTAGGTAAGCTGATTTGCCTCTTCTTCTCAAAGTGAATTCTTTCTTAATCCTTCATGAAAACAGACTTTTGCCTAGATTTGTCCGCATCCCAGATTTTTTTCTCAGGCAGCAGTAATCCTCTGTCAACCCCATATATTGAAACTCATTTCTTGGAGGTTTTGGGGGACTCAGATTTAATTTCTACCTCTTCCTAATGTAGGAGGTTCTCTTTTCCTTATTTTAATATATGCCCTAATAAAAACAAAAAGAAATGTGATGATCTGCATGTTCTAATTTGGATGAGCCAGGTGTTTTTTATTTCTAAGATCTAGATTAAAAGGGCTAGAACCCATCCTGTCTAAAGTAAAATGTGAGGTCACCTTCATCTCCACTTTTTTTTTTCTTTTTTTTTGCCATGGAGGGTTTTTTTGTTGTTGTTGTTGCTCTATTGAATCATTTTTTTTATCTTCATTTTATTGAGATATATTCACATACCACGCAGTCATACAAAACAAATCATACATTCGATTGCTCACAGTACCATTACATAGTTGTACATTCATCACCTAAATCAATCCCTGACACTTTCATTAGCACACACACAAAAATAACAAGAATAATAATTAGAGTGAAAAAGAGCAATTGAAGTAAAAAAGAACACTGGGTATCTTTGTCTGTTTGTTTGTTTACTTCCTTCCCCTATTTTTCTACTCATCCATCCATAAACTAGACAAAGGGGAGTGTGGTCCTTATGGCTTTCCCAATCCCATTGTCACCCCTCATAAGCTACATTTTTATATAATTGTCTTCGAGACTCATGGGTTCTGGGTTGTAGTTTGATAGTTTCAGGTATCCACCAACAGCTACCCCAATTCTTTAGCACCTAAAAAGCATTGTCTAAATTCTGCATAAGAGTGCCCACCAGAGTGACCTCTCGGCTCCTTTTGGAATCTCTCTGCCACTGAAGCTTATTTCATTTCCTTTCACATCCCCCTTTTGGTCAAGAAGATGTTCTCTGTCCCACGATGCCAGGTCTACATTCCTCCCCACGTTGCCAGAAAGATTCACTCCCCTGGGTGTCTGATCCCATGTAGGGGGGAGGGCAGTGATTTCACCTTTCAAGTTGGCTTAGATAGAGAGAGAGGGCCACATCTGAGCAACAAAGAGACATTCGGGAGGAGGCTCTTAGGCACAATTATAGGGAGGCCTAGCCTCTCCTTTGCAGCAACCATCTTCCCAAGAGTAAAACCTATGGTAGAGGGCTCAACCCATCAAACCACCAGTCCCCTATGTCTGTGGTCATGTTAGCAACCATCGAGGTGGGGTAGGCCAATACCCCTGCATTCTCCACAGGTTCCTCAAGGGGGCTCTACATATTTTTTCCTTGTTTTGTTTTTTTTTTTAACTTTTTTTTTAAATCAACTGTATGAAAAAAAAAAAATAAAAAAATAAAAATAAGCATACAATAAAAGAACATTTCACAGAGACCATAACAAGGGAGTAAGAAAAAGACAACTAACCTAAGATAACTGCTTAACTTCCAACATGTTCCTACTTTACCCCACGAAAGTTACCTAATATAGCAACATTTCTGTGAACTTGTTCCTACTATATCCATCAGAAATTAACAGACCATAGTCATTCCTGGGCATCCCCAGAACGTTAAATAGCTTATCTGTTCTTCTTGGATTATTGTTCCCCCCTTCCTTAATTGCCCTCTACTGCTAGTTCCCCTACATTCTACATTATAAACCATTTGTTTTACATTTTTCAAAGTTCACATTAGTGGTAGCATATAATATTTCTCTTTTTGTGCCTGGCTTATTTCGCTCAGCATTATGTCTTCAAGGTTCATCCATGTTATCATATGTTTCACGAGATCGTTCCTTCTTACTGCCATGTAGTATTCCATCGTGTGTATATACCACATTTTCTTTATCCACTCATCTGTTGAAGGGCATTTGGGTTGTTTCCATATCTTAGCAATTGTGAATAATGCTGCTATGAACATTGGTGTGCAGATATCTGTTCGTGTCACTGCTTTCCAATCTTCCGGGTATATACCGAGAAGTGCAATTGCTGGATCGAATGGTAACTCTATATCAAGTTTTCTAAGGAACTGCCAGACTGACTTCCAGAGTGGCTGAACCATTATACAGTCCCACCAACAATGAATAAGAGTTAGAATTTCTCCACATCCCCTCCAGCATTTGTAGTTTCCTGTTTGTTAAATGGCAGCCATTCTAATCGGTGTTAGATGGTATCTCATTGTGCTCTTAATTTGCATCTCTCTAATAGCTAGTGAAGCTGAACATTTTTTCATGTGTTTCTTGGCCATTTGTATTTCCTCTTCAGGGAACTGTCTTTTCATATCTTTTGCCCATTTTATAATTGGGCTGTCTGTACTATTGTCATTGAGTTGTAGGATTTCTTTATACATGCAAGATATCAGTCTTTTGTCAGATACATGGTTTCCAAAAATTTTTTCCCATTGAGTTGGCTGCCTCTTTACCTTTTTGACAAATTCCTTTGAGGTGCAGAAACTTCTAAGCTTGAGGAGTTCCCATTTATCTATTTTTTCTTTTGTTGCTTGTGCTTTGGGTGTAAAGTCTAGGAAGTGGCCGCCTAATACAAGGTCTTGAAGATGTTTTCCTACATTATCTTCTAGGAGTTTTATGGTACTTTCTTTTATATTGAGATCTTTGCTCCATTTTGAGTTAATTTTTGTGTACGGTGTGAGGTAGGGGTCCTCTTCCATTCTTTTGGATATGGATATCCAACTCTCCCAGCCCCATTTGTTGAAAAGACCATTATGACTCAGTTCAGTGACTTTGGGGGCCTTATCAAAGATCAGTCGGCCATAGATCTGGGGGTCTATCTCCGAATTCTCACTTCGATTCCATTGATCTATATGTCTATCTTTGAGTGAGTACCATGCTGTTTTGACAACTGTGGCTTTATAATAAGCTTCAAAGTCAGGGAGTGTAAGTCCTCCCACTTCGTTTTTCTTTTTTAGAGTGTCTTTAGCAATTCGAGGCATCTTCCCTTTCCAAATAAATTTGATAACTAGCTTTTCCAAGTCTGCAAAGAAGGTTGTTGGAGTTTTGATTGGGATTGCATTGAATCTGTAGATGAGTTTGGGTACAATTGACATCTTAATGGCATTTAGCCTTCCTATCTATGAACATGGAATATTTTTCCATCTTTTAAGATCCCCTTCTATTTCTTTTATGTAGTTTTCTTTGTATAGGTCTTTTACATCTTTGGTTAAGTTTATTCTTAGGTATTTGATTTTTTTAGTTGCTATTGAAAATGGTATCTTTTTCTTGAGTGTCTCTTCAGTTTGTTCATTTCTAGCATATAGAAACATTACTGACTTATGTGCATTAATCTTGTATCCCGCTACTTTGCTAAATTTGTTTATTAGCTCTAGTAGCTGTATCGTCGATTTCTCAGGGTTTTCCAGATGTAAGATCATATCATCTGCAAACAATGACAGTTTTACTTCTTCTTTTCCAATTTGGATGCCTTTTATTTCTTTGTCTTGCCGGATTGCCCTGGCTAGCACTTCCAGCACAATGTTGAATAACAGTGGTGACAGCGGGCATCCTTGTCTTGTTCCTGATCTAAGAGGGAAGGCTTTCAGTCTCTCACCATTGAGTACTATGCTGGCTGTGGGTTTTTCATATTTGCTCTTTATCATATTGAGGAAGTTTCCTTCAATTCCTACCTTTTGAAGTGCTTTTATCAAAAAGGGATGTTGGATTTTGTCAAATGCTTTTTCAGCATCTATTGAGATGATCATTTGATTTTTCCCTTTTGAATTGTTAATGTGTTCTAATACATTGATTGATTTTCTTATGTTGAACCATCCTTGCATGCCTGGAATGAACCCCACTTGGTCATGGTGCATGATTTTTTTAATGTGTCTTTGGATTCGATTTGCAAGTATTTTGTTGAGGATTTTTGCATCTGTATTCATTAGGGAGATTGGCCGGTAGTTTTCCTTTTTTGTAGCATCTTTGCCTGGTTTTGGTATTAGATTGATGTTAGCTTCATAAAATGAGTTAGGTAGTATTCCATTTTCTTCAATGTTTTGAAAGAGTTTGAGAAAGATTGGTGTCAGTTCTTTCTGGAAAGTTTGGTAGAATTCCCCTGTGAAGCCATCTGGCCCTGGACATTTATTTGTGGGAAGATTTTTGATGACTGATTGGATCTCTTTGCTTGTGATGGGTTGATTGAGGTCTTCTGTTTCTTCTGTGGCCAGTCTAGGTTGTTCATATGTTTCCAGGAAATTCTCCATTTCCTCTACATTATCCAGTTTGTTGCCATATAGTTGTTCATAGTATCCTCTTATAATTTTTTTTAATTTCTTCAGGATCTGCAGTTATGTCACCTTTTTCATTCATTATTTTGTTTGTATGGGTCTTCTCTCTTTTTGATTTTGTCAGTCTAGCTAGGGGCTTGTCAATCTTGTTGATCTTCTCAAAGAACCAACTTGTGGTGATATTTATCCTCTCTATTGTTTTTTTGTTCTCTATGTCATTTATTTCTGCTTTAATCCTTGTTATTTGTTTTCTTCTACTTGGTTTAGGATTGGTTTGGTGTGCATTTTCTAGCTTCTTCAGTTGATCCATTAGTTCTTTGATTTTGGCTCTTTCTTCCTTTTTAATATATGCATTTAGTGCTATAAATTTCCCCCTCAGTACTGCTTTTGCTGCATCCCATAGGTTTTGGTATGTTGTGTTCTCATTTTGATTCGTCTCTATATATTTAGCAATTTCTCTTGCTATTTCTTTAACCCACTGATTGTTTAGGAGTGTGTTGTTTAACCTACAGGTATTTGTTAATTTTCTAAGTGTCTGATGGTTATTGACTTCTAATTGTATTCCATTGTGGTCAGAGAATGTGCTTTGAATAATTTCAATCTTTTTAAATTTATTGAGCCTTGTTTTATGTCCCAGCATATGATCTATTCTGGAGAAAGTTCCGTGAGCACTGGAAAAGTATGTGTATCCTGGTGATTTGGGATGTAATGTTCTGTATATGTCTGTTAAATCTAATTCATTTATCAGATTGTTTAGGTTGTCAATTTCCTTTTTGGTCTTCTGTCTGGTTGATCTATCTATAGGAGAGAGTGATGTGTTGAAGTCTCCCACAATTATTGTGGAAACATCCATTGCTTCCTTTAGTTTTGCCAGTGTTTCTCATGTATTTTGTGGCACCTTGATTGGGTGCATAGACATTTACGATTGCTATTTCTTCTTGTTGAATTGTCCCTTTTATTAGTATGTAGTGGCCTTCTTTGTCTCTCAAAACATCCCTGCATTTAAAGTCTATTTTATCTGAGATTAATATTGCTATTCCTGCTTTCTTTTGGCTGTAGCTTGCATGAAACATCTTTTCCCATCCATTCACTTTCAATTTCTTTGTGTCCCTGTGTCTAAGATGAGTCTCTTGTATGCAACATATTGATGGTTCATTTTTTTTGATCCATTCTGTGAATCTATATCTTTTAATTGGGGAGTTTAATCCATTTACATTCACTGTTATAACCATGAAGTCATTTCTTGAATCAGCCATCTTATCCTTTGGTTTATGTTTGTCACATATATTTTTCCCCTCTCTCTATTAATATCCTTTATTGTACCCATACCGAATTTCTTTAGTACTGAACCTTTCTCCAAGTCTCTCTGTCCTTCCTTTGTTTCTCTGTCTGTAGGGCTCCCTTTAGTATCTCCAGTAGGGCAGGTCTCTTGTTAGCAAATTCCCTCAGCATTTGTTTGTCTGTGAAAAATTTAAGCTCTCCCTCAAATTTGAAGGAAAGCTTTGCTGGATAAAGTATTCTTGGTTGGAAATTTTAAATATATCATGCCACTGCCTTCTCGCCTCCATGGTGGCTGCTGAATAGTCACTACTTAGTCTTATGCTGTTTCCTTTTATGTGGTGAATTGTTTTCCTCTTGTTGCTTTCAGAACTTGCTCCTTCTCTTCCGTGTTTGACAGTGTGATCGGAATATGTCTCGGAGTGGGTTTATTTGGATTTATTCATTTTGGAGTTTGCTCGGCATTTATGATTTGTGTATTTATGTTGTTTAAAAGATTTGGGAAGTTTTCCCCAACAATTTCTTTGAATACTCTTCCTAGACCTTTACCCCTTTCTTCCCCTTCTGGAACACCAATGAGTCTTATATTTGGAAGTTTTATATTATCTATCATATCCCTGAGGTCCATTTTGATTTTTTCATTTATTTTCCCCATTCTTTCTTTTATGCTTTCATTTTCCATTCTGTCATCTTCCAGGTCACTGATTCGTTGTTCAACTTCCTCTAGTCTTGTACTATGAGTGTCCAGAATCTTTTTAATTTGGTCAACAGTTTCTTTAATTTCCATAAGATCATCTATTTTTTTATTTAGTCTTGCAATATCTTCTTTATGCTCTTCTAGGGTCTTCTTGATATCCTTTGTATCCCGTACTATGGTCTCATTGTTCATCTTTAGTTCTTTGAGTAGCTGCTCTAGGTGCTGTGTCTCTTCTGGTCTTTCGATTTGGGTGCTTGGGCTTGGGTTATCCATATCGTCTGGTTTTTTCATATGCTTTATAATTTTCTGTTGTTTTTGGCCTCTTGGCATTTGCTGAACTTTATAGGGTTCTTCTAGGATTTGTAGACCACTTCACATAATCTCTTCAAGGTTCATCCATATCACATTCTTCAGTACTTCATTCCTTCTTCCTGTTGAATAATATTCCATCTTATATATACATTACCTTTTGTATATCCATTCATCTGTTGATGGACCCTTGGGTTGTTTCCATATTTTGGCAATTGTGAATAATGCTGCTATGAACATTGGTGTGCAAATGTCTGTTCATGTCCCTACTTTCTGATCTTCTGGGTATATCCTGTGTTGGTATTGCCATGTCATAATGCAACTCTATGGTTAGCTTCCTGAGGAGCTTCCAAACCATCCTCCACACTGGCTGTACCATTTTACATTCCAATAAGCAGTTGAGTAAGTGTTCCCATTTCTCTACATCCTTTCCAACAGTTTCCTGTTTGTTTAATAGCAGCCATTCTGGAGGCTCCAAGATGGCAGATTAGGAGAGAGAGCAAAATACTTCTCCATGAAAAACACTAGATTAAATACAGAGAGTGTTCCAGAATTCCAGTTCCAGGTTTGTACCAGCTGGACAAGGTCTGCTATATCCACAGTGACTGTGCACTTGGTGAAACTGAGAGTCTGCATTTGGAATCAAGTGAATGAGGCTGCTGGGGAAACAGCAGCCATGCTGTGGTGGGGAGAAACCTAGGGTTGGCATTTGGAGGTGGGTTAGTTAAAAAACCCCAAAAGCAGCTGAGATCTGGCAGTGAGAGCCGTGCAGTCAAGCATGGTGGGGAGTGCTTTCCACACCCTGGGCACCCACCTCAGTATCTGGCATGGATGATAGCCTTTTGCACACTGACACCTAGTTGTTCTGGAGCTAGGAATGGCTCACTGCAGCAGGAGCAGGTCTGCAGAAGTGGGAAGTTACCATGCCCTCTACAGCCATCTTTTCAGTGGGCTGGGAGATGCCCCTTCACAGAGCTGTGGCTGAGAGCTTCCCTTGGGGATTCTGCTCATCTGTGATGTTGGGCAGTCTTCCTCGGCAGAGGCCCATGGAGTGCACGACTTGGAGGTGGAGGGCTGTACACAAATCCCAGGGTCTTTTGGGTCCACAGCAGAGAGAAACTGTGGGGATTCAATCTGAAGGGTTGGACTTTGCAACATCTTTAAGACTCCAGGAAAGGCTGGGAGTTCTGGGCCTTAAAGCCGTCTTCCCTGACTAACTGCTCAGGGCACACCCCCTACCTTCAGAGCTGGTGGTCCCCATTGCACATGATGCACTGGTTGGACTTCCACAGGGTTTGGACCCCTACTCACCACATAGATGAAGTTGGGGAGAACTGACCTGTGGGTAATAGGTGGGTCAGAGGCTCCATCTGCTGGTAAGTGAGGAAAGTGCACTCCACCAAGCTGTAGCTCTGAAAAATTATAGATAATTTTTCAAATAAATCTGCATACCCTAAAAGAACCCTATCAAGATAAGCAAATGCCAAAAGGTCAAAGACAACAGAAAAATTTAAAGCATATGAAGAAAACCAGAAGATATGGATAACCCAAACCATCAAAATAAGAAAAAAAAAAAACAAAAAACAAAAAACAAAAAAACAGAGGAGACAGTACTTTGAGCAATTAATCAAAGAAGTAATCACAAACAACAAGACCATGGCTCAGGATATAAAGGACATGAAGAAGACCCTAGAAGAACATAAAGAAGAATTTTCAAGAGTAAATAAAAAAAAAAGATGAGCTTATGGAAATAAAATAAACTGTGGATCAAATTAGAAAGATCTTGGAAACACATAGCAGCAGATTAGATGAATCAAAAAAATTAGGTGAACTTGAAAAAAACATTCTAGAGAGTAAAAGTGCAAAAGAATGGAGAAAAAAAATCAGAAAATTTGAAATGGCTGTCAGGGATATGATGGACAACATGAAGCATGCAAATATAAGAATCACTAGTGTTCCAGAAGGGGAAGAGAAAAGTAAAGGCCTAGGAAGAGTGTTCAAAGACATTGTTGGGGAAAATTTCTCAACCCTTCTACATGACATAAATATGCAAATCATAGATGCCCAATGAACTCCAAATGAAATAAATCCACTCAGACATATTCTGATCAGATTGTCAACTGCTGAAGAGAAGGAGAAAGTTCAGAAAGCAGCAAAAGAAACATTTCACCACATAAAAGGTAAACAAAATAAGACTAAGTAGTGACTATGTAGCAGCCACCATGGAGGTGAGAAGGCAGTGGTATGACATATTTAAAATTCTGAAAGAGAAAAATTGCCAGCCAAGAATTCTTTATCCACAAAGCTCACCTTCAAAATTGAGAGGGAACTTAAAATTTCCACAGACAAACAAATGCTTAAAGTATATGCTAACAAGAGACCTGCCCTACAAGAAATGCTAAAGGGAGCTCTACTGGCTCAGAAAAAAGGGAGAGAGAGTTCTGGAGAAAGGCACAGGAAGAGTTTTAGTAAGGGGACCTTAAAGGAAATAGAGAGAGGGGAAAAATATATCTGACAAACAAAAACCAAAGGATAGGATGGCTGATTCAAGAAATGCCTTCACAGTAATAACATTGAATGTGAATGGATTAAACTCCCCAATAAAAAGATATAGATAGGCAGAATGGATTAAAAAATATGAACCATCAATATGTTGCTTACAGGAGACTCATCTTAGACACAGAGACACAAACAAATTGAAAGTGAAAGGATGGAAAAAACATTCCATGCAAGCTACAGCCAAAAGAAAGTGGCAGTTTCAATATTAATCTCAGATAAGATAGACTATAAATGCAAGGATGTTATAAGAGACAAATAAGGTCACTATATACTAATAAAGGGACAACTCAAGAAGAAGAAATAACAATAATATATATGTATGCACCCAATCTAGGTGCCCCAAAGTTCATGAGACAAATGTTGGCAAAACTGAAGGAAGCAACAGATGTTTCCACAATAATTGTAGGAGACTTCAATACATCACTCTCTCCTATAGACAGATGAACCAGACAGAGGACCAAAAAGGAAATTGAAAACCTAAACAATCTGATAGATGAATTTGAATTAGGAGACATATATGGAACATTACTTCCCAAATCACCGGAATACACATTCTTCTCTAGTGCTCACAGAACTTTCTCCAGAATAGATCACATACTGGGTCATAAAACAAGCCTCAATAAATTTAAAAAGATTGAAATTATTCAAAGCACATTCTCTGATCACAATGGAATACAATCAGAAGTCAATAACCATCAGAGATTTAGAACATTCATAATTATCTGGAGGTTAAACAACACATTCCCAAACAATCAGTGGGTAAAAGAAGAAACAGCAAGAGTAATTGCTAAATATCTAGAGATAAATGAAAATGAGAGCACAACGTATCCAAACATATGGGATGAAGTGAAGGCAGTATTGGGGGAGAAATTTATAGCTCTAAATACATACATTAAAAAGGAAGTAAGAGCTAAAATCAAAGAACTAATGGAACAACTGAAGAAGCTAGAAAATGAACTGCAAACTAATCTTAAATCAACTAGAAGATAAAAAATAACAAGGACTAAAGCAGAAATGAATGACATAGAGAATACAAAAACAATAGAATAAATAAAACCACAAGTTGGTTCTTTGGGAAGATCAACAAGATTGACAAGCCCCTAGCTCAACTGACAAAATAAAAAAGATAGTACTCCCAAATAAACAAAGTAATAAATGAAAGAAGGGACATTACTGTGGATCCTGAAGAAATTAAAAAAAAATTATAAAAGAATAATATGAACAACTGTATGCCAACAAACTTGATAATGTAGAGGAAATGGACAATTTCCTGGAAACACATGAACAACCTAGACTGACCAGAGAAGAAGTAGAAGGCCTCAACATACCAATCACAAGCAAAGAGATCCAATCAGTCATCAAAAAGCTTCCCACAAATAAATGCCCAGGGCCAGTTAGCTCCACAGCAGAATTCTAACAAACTTTCAAAAAAGAACTGACAACAATCTTACTTAAACTCTTTCAAAACACTGAAGAAAGTGGAACACTACCTAACTCATTTTATGAAGCTGACATTACTCTAATACCAGAACTAAGTAAAGATGGTACAAGAAAAGAAAACTACAAGCCAATCTCCCTCATGAATATAGATGCAAAAATTCCCCACAAATTTCTTGCAAAGCAAATCCAAAGACACCTTAAAAATTCACACACCATGACCAGGTGTGGTACTTTCCAGGCATGCAAGGATGGTTCAACATAAGAAAATCCATTAATACTAGCAAATCAAAAGGGAAAAAATCAAATGTTCATCTCACTAGATGCTGAAAAAGCATTTGACAAAATCCAGCTTTGTTTTTTGATAAAAACACTTTAAAAGGTAGGAATTGATAGAAACTTCCTCAATATGTTTAAGGGCATATATGAAAAACCCACAGCCAGCATAATACTCAATGGTGAGAGACTGTAAGCCTTCCCTCTAAGACAGGAATGAGATAAGGATGCCTGCTGTCACCACTGTTATTCAGCATTGTGCTAGAAGTGCTAGCCAGAGCAATCTGGCAAGACAAAGTAATAAAAAGGCATCCAAATTGGAAAGGAAGAAGTAAAACCATCATTATTTGCATATAATATGATCTTATGTCTGGAAAACCTTGAGAAATTAATGATACAGCTACTTGAGCTAATAGACAAATTTAGCAAAGTAGCACAATACAAGATTAATACACATAAGTCAGCAATGTTCCTATACATTAGAAATGATCTAACAGATGAGACACTCAAGAAAAAGATTCCATTATCAATAGCAACTAAAAAAATCAAGTACCTAGGAATAAACTTAACCAAGGATGTAAAAGACCTATACATAGAAAACTATATAACTTTACTAAAGCAATATGAGGGGACCTAAAAATATGGAAAATATTCCCTTTTCATGGATAGGAAGGCTAAATGTACATGTTACAGAATTTATTTGATTTAACTTTATATGCAAGCCAGCATCTGTGGCAGCGTACCTTTGCTTTAGCAAAATGTAATCATGCAAGAACAAAAGGCAGGAGCCCTGAATCTGCTTAATGTTGTGAATCAGCTTTATGTTGGGTGTTCAAATAGGGGGATTCTTAGTCATTGTTGAATCACACTCTTGAATTATGTGGCTATAGAAAGTGGTGGTAGGTGAGCTATTTGTCCCACCCACTTTGTTTCCCCATAGCACTCTACCACAACTTTTGCATGGGGATGTTGACTAGTTACAAAGGATTAGGAGAAAACAGTTTCACAAGTAAGAATTTAGGAAGAACTATTAGGAAGATACACATTATTTACCCCCCATTAACTGTCTTTTGAGACCTGAACCCTTTTCTTATGGCCTTTTATTATGAAGGGTCAGAGTGGATGGCAAGTATTTGGCAGAAGCATCCTTGTACAGTGAAGTGGGCAGTACTGAGGTGTCTGAACCTTCTGGATGTATATCCCTCCCTTCATCTCTGGCCCCAAGCTGATGCTCTGCAGCTGGCATTGGGTAGGACCTAACACCCATCCACCGCAATATTATCATGGTTTTGCATGTCTGTGTTAAGGCAAGTAACTCCTTTTCTAGGTAACAAGCATTGATTTTTATGACTGCTCTTTTTAAAATCCCTGTTTGCCCTCCATTCTCTACAAAAATGCTCAGGGCTGTTTAAATGAAGTTTGCCTTAAGACATTTTGAAATAATTATCACCTGGATTTAATTGTAAAACATAGTCAGGTAAACACATAAGGAGAGGGAGCGTCTAAGTAGTTTATGACCAGTAGCTGTATTTAAAAATATTTTATATTTTTGAAAAGGTATACATATGTTACAAAGTTCAAAAATATACAGAGTGCAAACTGTGAAGTCTCCCAGTCCTATCCCTATCCACCCATTCACCCTCCCCACAAACCACCATTGTTTCTAAGAATTTATCCCACAGTTATAATCCCACACATAAAATGTAAAATAACATATGAATAGGAATACCCATTACAGCATAATTTGTGATAGCAAAATTTGCAAAAAAAATGGAAACATCTTTCATTAGGGGGCTGATCAAATTATGGTTTATCCATTCAATGGACATGTGCAAGTATAAAGTGAAAAAAGCAAAATCCAGAACAGTATGCACAGTATCCTTTCAATTGTGTTTTTAATAAAAGGAAATAAGTGTGAAACAAACAAATGACCAAACAAACAAAAATCAATTGACCATAGATCTGATGGTCTATTTGTGAACTCTCAGTGTGATTTCATTGATTAATATGTCTATCATCATGCCAGTACTATATTGGTTTGCTGCTTTAGAATGTACTTAAATTCTGGAAGTGTATCTCCCACTCCATTCTTCTTTTTCAAGATGTTTTTGGCTATTTGAGGCCCCTTATCTTTCCAAATAAAATTGATAGTTAGCTTCTCCATTTCTGCAAAGTAGTCTTTTAGAATTTTGATTGGCATTGCCTTGAATCTATAGAACAGTTTGGGTAGAATTGACATCTTAATGACATTTTGCCTTCCAATCCATGAACATGGAATATCTTTCCATTTATCCAGGTCTTCTTTGATTTTTTTTTAGCAATGTTTTGTAGTTCTTTGTGTACAAGACCTTTATGTCCTTTGTTAGGTTTATTCCTAGATATTTCCTTCTTCTACGTGCTACTTGGTAATTGAATTTTTTTCTTGATTACCTCCTTGGATAGCTCATACTAGTGTATAGAAACACCATCCAGTTTTCTAAATACAATTTTATTTATATATATTCACATACCATGCAATCATCCAAAGTGTACAATCATTTGTTCACAGTATCATCATATAGTTGTGCATTCAACACCACAATCTATTTTTGAACGTTTTCATTACTTCAGGAAATAAAAATGAAAATAAGAATAAAATAAAACTATGAAAGAACACCCAAAACATCTCATACTCTTTCCCCCCTATTATTCATTTACTTTTTGTCCACATTTTTCTACTCATCTGTCCATGTAAAGGACAAAGGGACTGTGAGCCACAATGTTTTCGCAATCACATAGTCAGACCATATAAGCTATATAGTTATACAGTTGTCTTTAAGACTCAAGGTTACTGGATTGCAGTTCAATGGTTTCAGGTATTTCCTTCTAGCTATTCCAATACACTAATAACTAAAAAGGGAATATCAATAAATTGCATAAAAATAACCTCCAGAATGACCTCTCAACCCATTTGAAATCTCTCAGTCACTGACACTTTATTTTGTTTCATTTCTCTTCCCCTTTTTGGTCAAGAAGCCTTTCTCAATCCCACAATGCCATATTCAGGCTCATCCCCAGGATTCATGTTCCATGTTCCCAGGGAGATTTACACCCCTGGAGTCATGTCCCATGTAGGGGGGAGGGCAGTGAGTTTACCTGCAGAGTTGGCTTAGAGAGAGGCCACATCTGAGGAATGAAAGAGGTTTTCTGGGGGAGCCTCTTAGGCACAATTATAAGTAGGCTTACCCTCTCCTTTGCAGTAACAAGCTTCAAAAGGGCAAGCATTTGAGGGATTGCCTGCTATAATGGTAGTCCCCAATGCTTGCAAGAATATCTGGAATATCCCAGGTGGGGAAGTTTAATATTTCCAATTTTTCCCCAGACCCTCAAGGTGGCTTTGCAAAAAATTATTATTCTCTGCCCAGTTTACCCTGGGATGCATCAGATTTTCATGCTAACCTGTACAAATCAACCATATCACACCCCTATTCAAGGTTCCATGTAATTATGGTGTTTGAATAAACTGACCATATGAGTTAAAATATATAGCATGTGTGCCAGTTTGGATGTATTATGTCCCCCCATATCTTTGATGCAATCTTGTAGGGGCATATGTATTGGTGTTGATTAGATTGGAATTCTTTGAGTGTTTCTATGGAGATGTGATTCAATCAACTGTGGGCAAGAGTTTCATTGGATTATTTCCATGGAGGTGTGGCCCCACCCATTCAGAGTGGGTCATAATTGGATCACTGAGTACTTTAAAAAGAGCCACATAGGCCCAGATGTCTGCTGCAGATGAGAGACAGTTCAAAGACGGCCATTGAAAGCAGACTTTTGCTCCAGAGAAGCTAAGAGAGGAAAAACACCACAGGAGCAACTAAGAGTGACATTTTTGAGAAACTGCAGCCTAGAGAGGAATGTCCTGGGAGAAAGCCATTTTGAAACCAGAACTCTGGAGCAGATGCCAGCCACGTGCCTTCCCAGCTAACAGAAGTTTTATGGACACCATTGGCCATCCTCCAGTGGAGGTAACCAATTGTGGATGACTTACCTTGGACAATTTATGGCCTTAAGACTGTAACTTTATAACCAAATAAACCCCCTTTATAAAAGTTGATCCATTTCTGGTATTTTGCAAAAAGGCAGCATTAGAAAACTGGAACAGCATGCTACAGAAAATACAGATTTTCCACCAAATAAACATCAATTCCTTTGGTCTCACATAGAAGTTAAAGTTTTTAAACACAATCAGTATCATCCTTTTCCCTTTAGTCTGGTTTATCTTAGTCCTAACTTGGTTGTATATAGAGATTTTGTTCATATCTCTAATTAGAGTCTGATCATTATGAGCTTTTTTAACATTTCCTCTATGGGGTAATGCTTACATTCATAGCTGCTGAACTCTGGCTCTGAGTCTCAGGTGTCACACAGATACAGAAAGTTCTAGGGAATGACCAGGCTGTACACAAACAGTTCATCATCTCAGAATTTAAAAATAACTGTTACAACTCATGAATAGATGTGACTGCTGTAAGAGCTTACAATCTAAGAAACTTTACCATAAGCCTTCCCCGATAACCTATGCTCCCCGATTCAATTCTCAGAATTGGCACATTATAGTTAGTCCAATTAGTGAAGCAGTATAGTGTTTATATTTTCAATTTTGGCTTATTTCACTCAATATATGGTCCTCAAGTTCCCTTCACCTAGTTGCATATCTCATAAATTCATTTCTTCTTGCCACTACTCAATATTCCATTGAATATATAGACAACAGTTCACCACTCCATTTAGCAGTCAATGTACCCTTATATCACCTCCATGCACTGTGAATCATAAACAGTGCCACCATAAACACCAGTGTGCAATGTCCATTCATGTTGCTGCTCTCAGTTCTTCCAAATATATACCCAATTACAGGGCTGTGGGACCTTGTGGTAACCCCATATTTAGCCTTCTGTGGAACCACCCACTGCCCTCCAGATGGGCTGTACCACTCTACTTCCCTACCAACAGTGAATAGGTACACCCCTCTCTACATTTTTCTCCAGCACTTGTATGCCTCTGTTTATTTTTTAAACAGTTTTATTCACATAGCATACAATCCATTCTAAGTAGACAATCAATGATCCCTGGTATAGTCACATAGTTATGCATTCACCTCCACAAACTATATAAGGACATTTCCATTTCTTCCACAAAGAAAGAAGAAAAGGAGGGAAAAAATGAAGAATAAAAATATTAAAGTTTGAAGAAAAATAAAAATAAAGTAAAATTCAATGAAAAGGCCAGGCAACACCACTATCAAGAATTCCATATCACTCCTTTATAACCCCTCTTATAGACATTTGGCTTTGGTATAATGCCTTTGTTACAATTAATGGAAGCATCTTACAATGTTACTATTAACCATAGACTCTAGTTTGCATTGATTGTACTTTTCCCCTTATATCACCCAATTTTCAACACCTTGCAATGTTGACATTCGTTTTCCCACTTTTAAAAACATTCTTACATTTGTGAATTTAATCACCATCATTGACCACTCTAGGTTTCAGTAAGGTATACAATCCCAGTCTTTATCTTTCCTTCTGGTGTCATACCTGCCCCTAGCCTTCCTCTTTCAACTGTAACCACACTCATCTTTGTTAAGAGTACTTACAATATTGTGCTACCATCACACAGTATTATGCTATCCATTTCTGGATCTATACAATCAATCCTGTTTACTTTTATGTACTCCTTCAGCATCAAGTGCCCAATTTCTAACCTTTGTCTCCTGATAACCTGTGTTCTCAACTTTTACTCTCAAATTTTGCTCATCAATGTTAATTCATATTAGTGAGTCCATAGAGAACCTGTCCTTTTGTTTCTGGCTAATTTCACTCTACTGTTTTGGCTTTTGTAATTTATATATCATTTTATTACATTTTAATGTAATTTTATTGAAATATATTCACATACCATATAATCATCCAAAGTGTACAACAATTGTTAAGTTTCATCAAATAGTTTTGCATTCAACACCAAAATCAACTTTTGAATTTTTCATTACTCCAAAAAATAACAATGAAAATAAGAATATAAATTTAAGTAAAATAGAAAACTCAAAGCATCCCTAATCCCTCCTCCTTCCATTTACTTCAAAAAATTTTTTAAAATGAAATATATTCACAAATCATACAATTATTCAAAGTGTAAAACAATTGTTCACAGTATCTTCATATAGTTGTGCATTCATCACCACAATCAATTTTTGAACATTTTCACTACTTCCAACAATAAAAATAAAAGTAAAAATAGAAGTAAAAAGAACACCTGAAACATCCCATAACCCCCTCCTCCTTATTTTTCATTTACTTTTTGTCCCTGTTTTTCTATTCATTTGTCCATACACTGGGTAAAGGGAGTGTGAGCCATAAGGTTTTCACAATCATACCATATAAACTATATAATTATATGATTGCCTTCAAGAATCAAGGATATTGGATTGCAGTTCAACAGCATCAGATATTTCCTTCTAACTATTCTAATAAACTAAAAACTGAAAAGGGATATTTATATAATGCATAAGAGTTAGCTGCAGAATGACCTCTCGACTCCATTTGAAATCTCTCAGCCACTGAAATTTTATTTTGTTTCAATTCTCTTCCCTCTTTTGGTCCAGAAGGCTTTCTCAATTACATGATGCAGGGACCAGGCTCAGCCCTGGGAGTCATGTTCCACATTGCCAGGGAGATTTAAACCCCTGAGAGTCATGTTCCATGTAGGGGGGATGGCAGTGAGTTTACCTGCCAAGTTGGCTTAGAGAGAGAGGCCACATCTGAGCAACAGAAGAGGCCCCCTGAGGTGACACTTAGTCACAGTTATGAGTAGGTTTAGCCTCTCATTTGCAGTAACAAGCTTTATAAGGTCAAGCTCTAAGATCAAGGGCTTGCCCTACAAAGCTGGTGGTCCCAAATGCTTGTGAGAATATCAGGAATTTCCCAGCTGGGAAAGTTTAATATTTCCACATTTTCCCCCAGTTCCTCAAGGGGGCTTTGCAAATACTTTTTATTCTCTGCCCAAATTATTCTGGGTTGTATCAGGGCTTCATGCTAACCTGTACAAACAACAAGGTCTCACTCTCTAGTCAAGGTTCCATGTAATTATGGCATTTGAGTAAACTGACCAAACAAATTAAATTATATCGTGTGCTACAGAAAATATAGATTTTGCACCATATAACCATCTCTTCCTTTGGTCCCATACAGAAGCCAAAGTTTTAAAACATGGTTAATATCCTCCTCAACCCTTTAGTCTGATCTACCCTAATCTCAACCAAGTCCATTTTGTTCATATCTCCAATCAAGGTTTTATCTCCTTTTCATCCTCTTTAACAGTTGATTCATGGGGCAATGCCGACACTCACAGCTGTTGAGCTCTGATTCTGAGTCTCAAGTGTGACATAGATACTCCAGGCTCCAGAGATCAACCACATCACATGCAGAGAAGAATCTCAAAATTTAGAAATAACTGTTGCAACTCATGAATGAATGTGACTGCTGTAAGAGCTTACAATCTAGGAACCTTTATGTAAGCCTTCTCCTTATAACTCATGCTTCCAGATTCAATTCTCAGAGTTTGCACATTGTTATTAGTCCATATTAGTGAGGCATTATAATGTTAGTCATTTCATTTCTGGCTTATTTCACTCAACCTACTTTCCTCACAGTCCATTTACTTCATTGCATACCTCATAACTTCATTCCTTCTTGCTGCTCCCTTATGCAAAGTTGTTCTTATATCTGTACATTAATCAAACTCATTGACCACTCTAGGTTTCACTAAGCTATACAGTCCCAGTCTTTAACTTCTATGTTTCCTTCTGGTGTAATACAGACCCCTAACCTTTCTCTTTCAACTGTATTCACAGTCATCTTTTTTCAGTATACTTACAATATTGTGCTACCATCACATACTATTCTGCTGCCCATTTCTAGATCCACACAATAAATCGTCTAGAACAATTCTATACTCCTTCAACATCAAATGCCTGAGCTCTACCCTCTTTCTATCTCTTGATATCTTCATTTCTACACTCTTCACCAAATCTCAATCTCCTGCCTTTCCTATCTGTCTGCAGCATTCACTTTAGTATTTTCTATGGAGGAGGTCTCCCTTTCAAGAACTCTCTCAGTGTCAGTTTTCTATAAATATTTTAAATTCTCCCTTATTTTTGAAGGACAGTTTTGTCAGATATAGGATTCTTGGTTGGCAGTTTTTCTCTATCACTACCTTGAATATGTCATACCACTGCCCTCTCACCTCCATGGTTTCTGTTGAGGGATCTGCGCTTAGTCTTATTGAGCTTCCCTTGTATGTGATGGATTGCTTTTCTCTTGCTGCTTTCAGAATTCTCTCTGTCTTTGACATTTGCAAATCTACTTAGTAAGTGTCTTCGTATAGGTCTATTGGATCAATTCTGTTTTGGGTCTGCCATGTTTCTTGGACCTGCAATGTTATGTCTTTCATAAGAGTTGGGAAATTTTCATTGATTATTTCCTCTATTATTCCTCCTGCCACTTTTCCCTTGTCTTCTCCTTCTGGAACACCTATAACATGTATATTCATGTGCTCCATGTTGTCATTCAGTTCCCTGACACCCTGTTCATATTTTTCCATTCTTTTCCCTATCAGTTCCTTTGTGTGCAGTATTTCAGATGTCCTGCACTCCATCTCACTGAGTCTTTCTTCTGCCTCTCCAAGTCTGCTGTTTTATGTCTCTGTTTTGTATTTTTCATCTCTTCTATTGTGCCTTTCATTCCCACAAGTTCTGCCATTTGTTTTTTCAAGCTTATGAATTATTCCTTATGATCATCCAGTGTCTTCTTTATATCCTTCTTCTCTTTTGTAACATTTTCTTTCACCTCATTGATTTGATTTAAAAGATTTGTTTGAACATCTATAATTAGTTGTTTCAACTCCTGAATCTCAGTTGAAATGTTAGTTTCTTCCTTTGACTGGGCCATATCTTTCCATTTCCTGATGTGTCTTATGATTTTTTTGCTGGTGTCTTGGCATCTGACTACTTTGGTTGGTTTATTCTGGAAGTTACTTCCTCTCTTTTGCCTAAGATTTTATTGTTGGTTAACTTTGGTCTCTATCTTTTCTTTTTTCTCTCTCTGGCCAGTTTTCAGATTGACCCTGCCCCCAATTTTCTCCCCCAAATCAAGTGCCCACTGTGGTCTGCCACAGTTGGGAGGTAGGCACTGGGCACCCCAGCAAGTTCACTGTGTGTGGTAATACAAATATGCTGGCTTCCAATGGTGCTCTACTTTCCACTGGCTTGCAAGACCTGGGCTTGTTTTGAGCCTGCTTTAACAGTTGGGTCTTCCCTATTTCTCAGCCAAAATAGGGCTAGGAGTCCATACAGGACAGGTAGACCATCTCCTGTGTTCCTAAGAAAAGGTACTTGCACTTTCAGGGCTGACCAGGAGATGGTGCTGTTTAGTAACTTAATCATCCTAGAGGCTGGTTGGCTTGGGGGCATGGCTGCAGAGTGCTGCTTCCTTCAAAGACTGGGGGAAAGGCTTTCAGAAACAGTGGTGAAAATGCATCTCTGGCCACATTTTCTGTCTCATTGTCCTTCACTGATCTGGGCCTTGAAATGTCCTCCCCTTTCCCCTGGGTCTTCAAACAGTGAGAGTAGTTTTCACTGCTGAGATTTTAAAATCTGTATCTGTCATGGGAGGGTTCCTGTGTGCTGTTTTTGTGCCTTTCTCACATGGAGACCAAATGAGGGGGAGGGGAGATGACCAGCTTGTTCAGGAGAGAAAATGCCTACCTGATATCTCTTCTCTTTCTTCAATTCAGCATTTGTAGGGTCTTTCTCCAGTATATAGCCTCCCCCAGAGTTTTAAACAATTCAGAATTGTCTTTTTTTCCATTGAATCTCTGGAAAGAAGTTTTCAATAGCTGTTTATGTTGTCATGTTGATGACAGCCTATTGTATTTTATTTTAATTTTATTTCCCTCCCTGTCATTTATTTTTACTGAGAGTCTTCATTTCTACTTTCTTCTCCAAAACTCTCTCTCCTATCTTTTCCTTTCTGCCTGTAGTGTTCCTTTTACTATTTCTTGTAGAGCAGGTCTCTTGTTCACAAACTCTCTCAGTGTCTGTTTGTCAATAAATATTTAAGCTGTCCCTCATTTTTGAAGGACAGCTTTGCCAGATATAGAATTCTTGGTTGGCAGTTTTTTCTCTTTAAGTATCTTAATATATCATGTGACTGCCTTCTTGCCTCTATGGTTTCTACTGAGAAATCTGCACATAGTCTTATTGAGCTTCTTTTGTATGTGATGGATTGCTTTTCACTTGCTGCTCTCAGAATTCTGTCTGTCTTTGACATTTGATAATCTGATTATTAAGCGTCTTGAAGTAAGTCTATTTGGATCTATTCTGTTTGGGGTATACTGCGCTTCTTGGAACTGTAATTTTATGTCTTTCATAAGAGATGGGAAATTTTTAGTGATTATATTCTCCATTATTGTTTCTGCCCCCTTTCCCTTCTCTTCTCCTTCTGGGATACCATGGCATGTATATTCATGCACTTCATTTTGTCATTCAATTCCCTGAGACCCTGCTCAGATTTTTCCATTCTTTTCCCTATCTGTTCTTTTGTGTATAGGATTTCAGATGTCCTGTTCTCTAGTTCCTGAATCCTTTCTTCTGCCTCTTCAAATCTGCTATTGTATGTCTCCATTGTGTTTATCATGTCTTCTATTGTGCCTTTCATTCTCTTAAGTTCTGCCAATTGATTTTTCAAACTAAAATTCTTCCTTATGTTCACCCAATGTCTTCTTTTTTAAAATTCAATTATATTGAGAAAAATTCACTTACCATACAATCATCCATGGTGTACAATCAATTGTTCACAGTACTATTATATAGTTGTGCATTCATCACCACAATCATTACCACACACAAAAAATAAGAATAAAAGTTAAAGTAAAAAAGAACACCCAAAACATCCCATAACCACATCTCTCCCTATTATTCATTTATTTTGGTCCTCATTTTTCTATTCACCTGTCCATACACTGTATAAAGGGAGTGGTAGCCACAAAGTTTTCAAAATCACATGGCCACACAGTGTAAGGTATATAATTATATAATCATCTTCAAGAATAAAGGCTACTGGGTTGCAGTTCAACAGTTACATGTATTTCCTTCTAGCTTTTCCAATACACTAAACACTAAAAGGGATAGCTATATAATGCATAAGAATAACCTCCAGAATGACCTCTTGACTCTATTTGAGATCTCTCAGCCACTGAAACTTTATTTTGTTTCCTTTCTCTTCCCCCTTTTGGTCCATGAAGGCTTTATCAATCCCATGATACCAAGGCCAAGATCATCCCTGCAAGTTATGTCCCACATTGCCAGGGAGATTTATGAATTGGGGAGTCATATCTCACATAGGTTGGTGGGCAGTGAGTGTTACCTGTAGAGTTGGCTTAGAGGGAAAGACCACATCTGGGCAACAAAAATGGTTCTCTGGGGGTGAATCTTAGGCACAATTTTAAGTAGGCTTAGTGTTTCCTTTGCAGTAACAAACTTCATAAAGGCTTGGCCTTCTAAATTGGTAACCTCCAATGCTTGTGAGAATATCATAAATTCTGCAGGTGGAGAAATTTAATATTTCCATATTTTACCCCAGTCCCTCAAGGGGGCTTTGCAAATACATCTTTATTCTCTGCTCAAATTACTCTGGGATGTTTTGGGGCTTCACAGTAACCTGTACAAACTAACAAGATTTCACTCCCTATTCAATGTTCCCTGTAAACATGTTGTTTGAATAAACTGACTACACAAGTTAAATTATACAGTGTGTTACAAAAACTATAGATTTTGCACCTAATAAACATCTCTTCCTTTGATCTCACAGAGAAGTTGAAGTTTTAAAACACATCAATATCATCCTTTACCATTTAGTCTAATTTACCTTAGTCCCAATCAAGTCCATTTCACTGATATCTAATTGAAGTCTGATCTCTTTTTTTCAGGCTTCTTTTCCTTTTCTTCATGGGGAATGCTGACATTCATAGCTGCTGGACACTGGCTATGAATCTCAGGAGTCAGAAAGATACCCAACATTCCAGGAACCAATAAGCTTATACACAAATACCTCAGCATCTCAGAATTTAGAAATAACTGTTACAACTCAGAAATATATGCAACTGTTGTAAGAGCTTACAATCTAGGAACCTTTGCCATAAGCCTTCCCTTGATAACCTATGCTTAGAGTCAATTCTCAGAGCTTACACATTGTAATTAGTCCATATTAGTGAGGCATTGTAATGTTTTTCTTTTCATTTCTGTTTCATTTCACTCAACATGATGTCCTCAATGTCCATTCACCTCACAACTTCACTCATTCTTCTGGCAGCTCAGTATTCCATTGTATCTATACACTGCAGTTCACCATTCCATTCATCAGTCAGTGTACCCTTAGGCCACCTCCATCCACTGCAAATCATGAATACTTTCACCATAAACCCCACTGCGTGAATGTCCATTTGTGTCCCACTTTTCAGTTCTTCCAAGTATATATCCAGTAACCAAGTTGCAGGACCATATGGCAACCCCATGCTTAGTTACCTGTGGAAACACCACACTGTCTTCTGGGTGGGCTGTATTATTCTATTAACCAGAGACACAAAGAAAATGAAAGTGAAAGGATGGAAAAGAATATTCCATGCAAGCTACAGCAAAAAGAAAGCATGGGTAGCAATATTAATCTCAGATAAAATAGACTTTAAATGCAAGAATGTCTGAAGAGACAATAAAGGCCACTATATACTAATAAATGGATAATTCAACAAGAAGAAATAACAATCCTAAATGTCTATGCACCCAATCAAGGTGCCCCAAAGTACATGAGACAAACATTGGTAAAACTGAAGGAAGCAATAGATGCTTCTACAATAATTGTGGGAGATTTAATACATCACTCTCTCCTACAGATAGATCAACCAGGCAGAGGACCAATAAGGAAGCTGAAAAACTAAACAATGTGATATATGAATTTGACTTGACATATATAGAACAATAGATCCTAAAACACCAGGATACACATTCTTCTCTAGTGGTCACAGAACTTTCTTCAGGATAGATCATATGCTGGGGCATATGTGCCAGTTTGAATGTATTATGTCCCCCAAAATGCTGTTATCTTTGATGTAATCTTGTGTGGGCAGACATATCAGTGTTAATTAGATTGTAATTCTTTGAGTGTTTCCATGGAGATGTGCCCCACCCAACTGTGGGTGATGACTCTGGACAATTTCCATGGAGGTGTTACCCCATCCATTCAGGGTGGGTCTAAATTAAATCATGGGGCCATATAAATGAGCTGACAAACAGAAGGAACTCAGTGCAGCTGAGAGTGACATTCTGAAGATGAGCTACAGCCAAGAGGGACACTTGCACAGAAGCTAAGAGAGTAGATGCAGATGAGAGAAGTTTGAAGATGGCTGTTGAAAGCAGACTTTTGCTTTGGAGAAGCTAAGAGAGGATGAATGCCCCAAGAGCATCTAAGAGTGACATTTTTGAGGAGCTGAAGCCTAGAGAGGAACATCCTGGGAGAAAGCCATTTTGAAACCAGAACTTGGAGCAGATGCTGGCCACGTGACTTCCCAGGTATCAGAGGTTTTCTGGACACTATTGGCCATCCTCCAGTGAAGGTACCCAATTGTTGATGACTTACCTTGACACTTTATTGCCTTAAGACTGTAACTTTGTAACCAAATAAACTCCCTTTATGAAGGCCAATCCATTTCCGTGTTTTGCATTCCAGAGCATTAGCAAACTAGAACAGCATACAACAAGCCTCAATAAATAAAAAAGACTGAAATTATTCAAAGCACATTCTCTGATCAGAATGGAATACACCTAGAAATCAATAATCATCAAAGACTTAGAACACTCACAAATATATGGAGTTAACACACCCATAAACAATCAGTGGGTTAAAGAAGAAATTGTAAGAGAAATTGACAAATATCTAAAGATGAATGATAAAAAGAGCACAACATATCAGAATGTATGGGATGCAGTGAAGGCAGTGTTGAAGGGGAAATTTATAGCTCTAAATGCATGCATTAAAAAGGAAGAAAGAGTTAAAATCAAAGAAATAATGGGACAACTGAAGAAGCTAGAAAATGAACAGCAAACTTATCCTAAAGCAAGTAGAAGAAAAGAAATAGCAAGGATTACAGCAGAAATAAATGATATAGAGAATGAAAAACAATAGAGACAATAAAAAAACCAAAAGTTGATTCTTTGAGGTCAACAAGATTGATGATCCCTTAGCTAGGCAGACAAAATAAAAAAGAGAGAAGAGCCAAATAAGCAGAATTATAAATGAGAGGGGGGACATCACTGAAGATCCTGAAGAATTTTAAAAAAATGTGAGGAGGTCTCTCCTCCAGGGGAGCTGGTAATAACCCAGGAACTGTATGAAACAGTATTTTTGGGGTCTCCAGTGACCAGTCACACATTGTACACAAGTTTGGAATGGATGGAAAAGTTGAGATTGCAGCAAAATCTGTAAGTTCCCCCAATGAGGGTTTGGGTACCCCTCCCTGCCCAGACCCCATGGACGGTCTTGCAGGCAGCTTCCTAAAAGGAAAATAAAAAACAAAAACAATCTGCTAGGAACAAGAAGTGGGGCTCCACCTAGCCTCAACTGTCGAATTAACTAACAAATTAATAAATTAACTTTTGGAACTGGGGGTGCTAGAGAAGGGCTGGGCTCCAGGAAGAGGGGGGCACATAAAAGCAGGCACCCACTCCCTGGCTCCCTGGCTCCAAAAATACTTGTTTTGTTTTGTTTTGTTTTTCTCCATTTTGTCCCATCTCCTTTCTCACTGACTCCTTCCCTTTTTATACTTCAATAGCCCCCAGCAAGGGTGGAATTGAAGCTGTTAGTATGTATCCAGGTAATAGCCAAAAACACATCTTTAAATATTCTATTCTGACACTGACAAACTTCCAGACTGGGGAAAGTCTTTAAAAAGGGAATTGCTTTTTTCCCTTTTTTCTTTTCTTTTTATTTAAAAGTAACATATGTGGCACAAGAATTTAAAGTAATGTATGTGGTTATTTTCTATCAGACAGCCCAAGTTGAAGGTCTAGGCTAGTCTCGGGGAGATGGAGTACCCAGAACTTCTTTGAATTTCACATTCACTTCTGAAGAATGTCTCCACCCCATTCCTTAACTGGCAACTCAGGCTGACCAAGGAATTAAGCTGGAGTTGCCCCAAAGAGGAGAGAGGAGAAGGGAATAGTGCCCCTGGGAGACAGCTAGAGTTCCTAGGATTGGGAGAGAGGAGAGAGGTCAAGCTCATTTTGCAGCCCTCCTTCTGAGAACTCAGGCCCCAGGGGCTGGAATTCAGAAACCAGCTTCAGACAACCATACCCTCAACAGGATCAGAGTCATCAGGAGAACTAAAGGCAGTGCACCTATTTATGTGGTGGGGAAGCTTCAGGTTGGCAAGTGCTACTTGCTGGAAAGGATAGGAAAAGAACAAAGTCTAGAAGCCTCACAGGAGGGTCTCATTTTCAGGGAAACTCTATATCCTCCTATTGAGACTTGGGTCTCTCTAGACTGGGAAAACCTGACTGGGGTTGTCCATATCTGAGGACACCATCACACAAGAAGGCTCCATAGAGGCAGGGCAAGAAACAGAAAAACAAGAGGTGAAAAACTCTGATCAACTAAACAGAGTCTAACTTAAAGGTCTAGAATAGGCTGAACTGAACACCAAGGGTTAAAGAACAAAACCAAACAACAAAACCCTAAGTAAAAGAGTGAAAACAAGCTCCAGAATAAACTAATCAAGAAAGTCAGATGCCTAGACAGCTTAAGATAATGAGTCATACTAGGAAACATGAAAATATGGACCAGCAATAGGAACAAATGAATAGTTCAACTGAGACACAGGAGTTGAAGCAATTATTGCTAAATCAATTCAATGAATGGAAGGAAGAATTAATTGGAGATGTTCAAACAAAGCTAAATCAATTAAAAAATCAAGTCAATGAACTGAGGGAAGACATAGCAAAGAGATGAAGGATATAAGGAGGACACTGGATGACCATAAGGAAGAATTCATAAACTTGAAAGAGCAAATGGCAGAACTTATAGGTATGAAGGGCATAATAGAGGAGATGAAAGAGACAATGGAGGGATACAACAGTAGATTTGAACAGGCAGAAGAAAGGATCAGTGAATGGGAAGGCCAGACATCTGAATTCACATACACAAAAGAATAGATGGTAAAAAGAATGGAAAAATATGAGCAGGGTCTTAGGGAGCAGAGACAACATGAAACACAAAAATATACATGTTATGGGTGTCCCAGAGGGAGGAGAGAGGAGAAAAGGTTCAGAAAGAATAATAGAAGAAATAATCTCTGAAAATTTCCCAACTCTTATGAAAGACAGAAAATTAGAGATTCAAGGAGTTCAGCACACCCCAAACAGAATAGAACCCAATAGACCTACTCCAAGAAACTTAATGATCAGATTGTTCAATGTCAAAGACAAAGAGAGAATTCTGAAAGCAGCAAGAGAAAAGCAATCCATCACATCCAAGGGAAGCTCAATAAGATCATGTACAGATTTCTCTGCAGAAACCATGGAGGTGCGAAGACAGTGGTATGATATATTTAAGATACTGAAAGAGAAGAACTGCCAACCAAGAATTCTATATGGGGAAAATTGTCCTTCAAAAATGGAGATATTAAAATATTTCCAGACAAACAGACACTGAGAGAGTTTGTGAATAAGAGACCAGTGATACAAGAAATACTAAAGGTAGTGCTACAGGCTGATAGGAAAAGGCAGGAGAAAGAGGTTTGGAGAAGAGTGTAGAAGTGAAGACTATCAGGAAGGGTAAAAACAGAGAGAGGAAAAAACAAGACATGACATATAAAATCTAAAAGACAAAATGATAGAAGAAAGTACTGCCCTTACAGTAGTAACACTAAATGTTAATGGATTAAACTCCCCAATAAAAAGACACAGACTGGCAGAATGGATTAAAAACAGGACCCATCTATATGCTGTCTATAAGATACTCACCTTAGACACAAGGACAAAAATAGGCTGAAAATGAAAGGCTGGTGGGAATGTAGAATGGTGAAAGACAGTGTGGAGGTTCCTCAGGAAGCTAAGTATAGATTTGCTATATGACCCAGCTATTCCATTGCTAGGTGTATACTCAAAGGAGCTGATAGTTAAGACACAAATGGACATTTGTAAACTAATGTCTATTGCAGCATTATTCACGATTGCCAAGAGATGGAAGCAGCCCAAATGTCCATCAATGGATGACTGGATAAAAAAACTGGTATATACACATGATGGAATATTATGCATCTGTAAGACAGAACAAAGACATGGAACACATAATAACATGGATGAACCTTGAGGACATTATGTTGCATGAAGTTAGCCATAAACAAAAGGACAAATACTGTATGGTCTCACTAATATCAACTAACATTAGTGAGCAAACTTTGAGAGTTAAAAGCTGATAACACAGGCTACTAGGAGATAGAAAGAGGGTAGAGATCAGGCATTTGATGCTGAAGCACTACAGAATGCTCAGCAGGATTGACTGTACAGATCCAGGAATAGATAGCATAATACTGTGTGATAGTAGCACAATACTGTAAGTACACTAAACAAAGATGTCTGTGAGTAAGGCTGAAAGAGGTGGGATAGGGGAGTGTATGACACCTGAGGTAAAGATAGAGGATGAAGACTGGGACTGTATAACTTGGCAAAAACTGGAGTGGCCAGTGGCAGTTACTAAATGTACAAATATAAAAATGTTCTCACATGTGGGAGAACAAATGAATGTCAACCATGCAGAGTGTTGAAAAAGGGATGGTATTTGGGAAAAAACAATCAAAGCAAACTAGAGTCTATGGTCAACAGTAGCATTGTAATATGCTTGCATTCAATATAACAAAGTCAATATACCAAAGTTAAATGTGTATGAGAGGGGGATAAAAGGGAGGGATATGGGATTCTTGGTAGTGGTGTTGTTTTCTGTCCTTACTAATATATTGTATCACATGACACTATATTTTTATTTTTATTATTATCTTTTCTATTGTTCACCAAACAAAGCCACACACTTTTTCATAGTTATCAATATGTTCAAGTGCTGACTGTGGTGATAAATGTACAACTATATGATGATACTGTGAACAACTGATTGTACACTGTGGATAATTGTATGTTATGTGAATATATCTCTATAAAATTGTATGAAAATATATAAATAGGGGTAAAAGTGCTGAAGAAAACATGGAGGGAGGGATGTAACTATCTACTGTTGATGAGGAGGCAGAATGGTGTAGTCTTTCTGAAGGTCAATGTGGTGGTTTCACAAGAAGCTATGTATGTGGGGGCCGTAAGGTCCTGCAGCCTCATTATGGGGTATGTACTTGGAAGATCTGAGAGCAGAGACATGAATGGACATTTGCACATTGTGTTTATGGAGGCAGTATTTCTGATTTGCAGTGGATGGAGGTGGCCTATGGGTACACTGACTGAGGAATAGAATGGTGAACTGTGGTGTTTGCATACAATGGAATATTGAGCAACTATGAGAAGGAGTGAAGCTGTGAGACATGCAAAGAGATGAATGGATCCTGTACACAGCATTTTGAGTGAAGCATGCCAGAAACCAAGGCAAACACTATAATGCCTCACCAATATGGGCTAACTACAATGTGTAAACTCAGAATTAAATCTTAGAGCACAGCCTAACAGGGAAATGATTATTGTAATGGTCCCTAGATTGTAAGCTCTCACAGCAGTCAAATCTATTCCTGAACTGTAGTGGCCGTCTCCAAACTCTGAGATGTTGATCCCTTAATGTATAACTTGATTGGTCTCTGGAACATTGGGTATCTCTGTGACACCTTAAACTCAGAGCTAGAGCTCAGCAGACATGAATGTCAGTATTAACACATACAGCAACTGTTAAAAAAGAAAAAGCTGAAAAAGAGCCCAGACCTCAATTAGAGATATGAACAAAAAAGATCTGGTTAATACTAGGGCAAATCAGGCCAAAGGGTAAAGTTGAATCTTACTGTGTGCTAAAACTTCAACTTCCATGTGAGACCAAGGGAAGAAATGTTTATTTGGTGTAGGATCTATATTTTCTAAACAATGTAACTTCTACAGTCAGTTTGTTCAAACACCACAATTACTTGGAACCTTGAATAGGAAGTGAGATATGGTAGGTCTGTTTAGGTTAGTGTGAAGTAGCAACATATCCCAAAGTAATTTGGGTGGAGAATAAAAATATATATTCAGGGCCTCCCTGAAGAGCTGGGGGAGGATGTAGAGGTGTTGGACTTCCTCGCCTGGATTGTTGCAGATGTTCTCACAAACACTGGGGACTGATGGCTTGACATGCTGAGCCCTCTGTCTTGGGGCTGGCCCCTATGAAGCTTGTTATTGCAAAGGAGAGGCTAAACCTGCTTATAATTGTGCCTAAGAGTCTCCCTCTGAGTGCCTCTTTGTTGCTCAGATGTGGCCCTCTCTCTCTCTAACTGAGCCATCTCAACAGGTGAACTCACTGCCCTTTCCCTTACATGGGACCTGACTCCCAGGGGTGTAAATCTCCCTGGCAACGTGGGATATGACTCCCAGGGATGAATCTGGGCCCAGCATCATGGGATTGAGAACATCTTCTTGACCAAAAGGAGGATGCGAAATGAAACAAAATAAAGCTTCAGTGGCTAAGAAATTTCAAATGGAGTCGAGAGGTCACTCTGGTGGGCACTCTTACGCACTATACAGATAACACTTTTTAGGTTTTAATGTATTGGAATAGCTAGAAGTAAATACCTGAAAATATCAAACTCCAACCCAGTAGCCTTGACTCTTGAAAATGATTGTATAACAATGTAGCTTACAAAGGGTGAATGTGTGATTGTGAAAACCTTGTGGATTGCACTCCCTTTATCCAGTGTATGGATGAATGAGTAGAAAAATGGGGACAAAAACTAAATGAAAAATAGGGTGGGATGGGGGGGGGATGATTTAGGTGTTCTTTTTTATTTTTAATTTTTATTCTTATTTGGATTCTTTCTGGAATAAGGAAAATGTTCAAAAATAGATTGGGGTGATGAATGCAAAACTATATGATGTCACTGTGAACAGTTGATTGTACACCATGGATGATTGTATGGGTTGTATATTCACATACATCTCAATAAAACTGAATTAAAAACCAAAAAACAAAATGACTAAGTATTGTCAGTTTCTTATGGTTCAACCAAATACATATGTGAACTTAAAATAATTTAACATCTGAAATACATATATGACATAATATACAAAATGGGCATCTCTGGAGATTTATTGTACTAAAAATTGTTGATATATTTTCTTTTTATAAGGTGTACAATAAGTAAAACATAGTGGCACATATGCATTCTCTTATCCTTTGCTGAAATATGTAAGTAATTGTGGCATGTTTTACTGAGCCAGCTATTCTATGAAGAGAAACCACATAATTTTCTAAATGTTTTACTCTCTAGAAAAGCATTATTTGTGTAAAATATTCACAACTTAAAAATAAATTGACAACTTCAGGCAGGATAAAATTGGATGTGAATTACTCAGTGTAATTACTCCTAAAGCAGAACATATGATTAGCCCATGACGCAGCAATCCCACTCTCAAGGATATGCTCAAAAGAAATGCTCACTACATTAAAAAAACTATTCCACAAGACTCAGTGTTAATCCTGATCCTACTCTTATGAATCTAGACATTTCCAAAAGTCTTCTTAATTTGACCAGTAAAATATACCATAATTTAAAATAAACATCATGGTTAGTGGTGAATCTTTGTAACTTTATAACTAAAGGCAAGTCTACCAGGTAGCCCAAATCATCATAACCCTTATACAAGATACCAGATAATGAAATGAATTCCTAGAAATCATGGGTATAAATATGTGTGACTTTCTGTGGCCAATAAAATGTGGGCAGATCCAAGCAGAAATTGTGAGACCCATCTTAGGATTCTCAATCATTCTTTGCCCTCTGCTTCCAACAGCAGCAGTGTCCCAGATCAGAGCTGCTTTTTTCTACCTGGCCCTCAGATAAAGAGATAACTCTAATGCTTAATGGTTTAATAATATAAGAAATAAATAAATCTTGTTGGAAGCCAGTGAAATTTTCAGAGCATTTCTTACACTTGCAAAAAGTAGAAAAAGCTAACTCTAAAGAAATTTGTATTATTTTGAATCATATGAAATGTTCTTAATCGTTGTACAAATATGGTGAAGTATCAGCAATTTCTTAAGGAGACACAATGTTTTTTAATCCACCTATCTCTGGAATAATAGGGTCGCATACAGGCATGGCTTAGAGACTATCATGAGACCTGATGATCCTATTGATTAGACTTTTCAGTTTCTTTCCCTTTGGGAGGGGGCATGTGCAGAAGAGACAGAAGCAAACATTTGTGACCTGGACAGCACACTCTAGTAGATTGTGTTATTGATGTCAGGTGTTTCTTTCCTCAGTGTGGGAGGCTTTTACTTCCCCATGAGGATGACATTAAGCTTGGCCATGTGACTTGCACTGGCCAATGAAATGTGAGCTCAGGAGATACATGCTTCCTTAAGCAGAAGATTTGCAAGCCATTGTGTGGTCCTGCCAGTTCTCTTCTATTCATTGCTGACAACATCAGCAATAACAAGAGAGGAGTCTGAGTGTTGGAGTGCGGACCCTGATTGACGGGCTTTTAAAATGAACAGAAAATAAACCTTACTCATTTCAAACTCCTGAGATACTGGGGTTGCTACTTTATTGTAGCATCAATTAGTGAAAGATGGCTGTTTGTGCACCATATTTATGTAACAAGATGTACCATGTTTCTGAATGAAAATTTGTAACAAAGTACATAGGCAAATTCTCCCCCAAATATGTTTAAAGCTCAGAACATGTATAAAAATCTATGCCCCAACATTATTATTATTTTTTAAAACAGTTTTATTCACACATCATTCAATCCATCTTAAGTGTACAATCAATGGTTCTTGGTAAAATCACATAGTTATGCATGCACCACCACTGTCAATATAACATTCTCATGTCTTCCAAAAAAAAATCCCATGCTCCTTATATCCCCCATTATTGACATTTAGCTTTGGTATAGTGCCTTTGTTACAATTAATGAAAAAAATATTTCAATGCTACTGTTAACTATAGACCTTAGTTTACATTAATTGTATTTTTCCATACACTACCCTTTTATTAACAACTTGTATTAGTGATGTCCATTTGTTCTAGTACATGTAAGAACTTTCTTATATTTGTACAATTAACCACATTCCTGTCCACTCTAGATATCACTAAGTTAAGCAATCCCGGTTTTTACCTCTAGCTTTCCTTCTGGTGACATACATGACCCCAGTCTTCCTCTTTCAGCCATACTCATACTCAGCTTTGTTAGTTACACTTATAGTATTGTGCTACTATAATTTACACATAATAGTTTGCTCATATTAATAAGAGTTTACAACATTTGTCCTATTGTTTCTGGCTTATTTCACTCAACAAAATGCCCTCAAGTTTCATTCACATCGTTGCATGCATCACAACTTCACTCCTTCCTGCAGCTGCACAATATTCTATCATATGTATACACCACAGTTTGCCTTTCTGCTCATCAGTCAATGGACTCTTGGGCCACCTGCATCCATTAGCAATCTTGAATAATTCTGCCATAAACATCAGTGCACAAATATCTAATCGTGTCCCTACTTTTGGTTCTTCCAAGTTGTGCTGATTTGAATGTATTATGTTCCTCAAAATGATATATTCTTTAATGCAATCTTGTGGGGGCAGACTTATTAGTGTTGATTAGGTTGGAATCATCTGACTTAGTGTTTCCATGGAGATGTGAATCAATCGTGAGTGAAACATTTCATTGGATTATTTCTGTGGAAATATGGAGGCTACCCCTTCAGGATGGGTCTTGATTTAATAGCTGAAGTCCTATAAAAGAGCTCAGGAAGTGAAGGGCCTCAGTGCTGCAACTTAGAGACACATTTCAAAGATGGCTGTTGACAGCTGATGCTGACATTTTGGAGAATGCCATTTTGAAATGCAACCTGGGAGCAAGCAGACACCAGCCACGTACCCTCCCAGCTAGCACAGGTTTCCGGAATCCATTGGTCTTCCTTCGGTGGAGGTATACTCATGCTGATGCCTTAATTAGGACATTTTCATGACTTTCAGACTGTAAATTTGTAACAAAATAAACCTTCTTTATAAAAACCAATGCACATCCGGTATTTTGCAAGGTGGCAGCATTAAGAAACAGGAACAAGAGTATATACTTAGTAACAGGATTGCTGGATCATATGGTAATTTTATTCTTAGCCTCCTGAGGAACCACCACACTGCACAGTTCTACTTCCCCATCAATGGTGAATAGGTATACCTCTTTCTCTACATCTTCTCGAGCACAGGCAGTTTTCTTTTTCTTTTTTTAAACAGTTTTATTCACACATAGAACCTATCTTGAGTGTACAAGCAATGGCTCTTTGTATGATCACAGATTATGCATTCACTACAACAATCTATATGAAAACATTCTCATTTCTTCTGAAAAGAAGAAAAGAGATAAAATTTGAGACCTATCCATTATGTTCCCCTATTACTGACATTTAGATTTGGCATAGTGTTTTGTTACAATTAATGAAAGAATATTACAACCAACATTATTTTTAATGATATTTTTCAAGATGATTTTCAAGTGGAAGAGAAAAGTGTGAGGATACAGAGTGAACTTTGAACAAGAAGAACGATGAGAGAAGACCTGTGCTACAAACTATCTAAGCCTACTATAGAGTAAGACGAAATATCAACGAATACAGAACCAAACTCATAAGTACGTAGGATATGGGTTCTTATTTAATAAATGTAGCATTTGAAACTAGCAAGAAAATGAAGAAACAATTAACAAATGGCCATTGAGGAACTGGCTAATGTATTTGGGAGAGGCTTTATTTTGAGAAAGGTAAATGGAGAAAATATGAAAATAGAAGAATGCCATCAATTCTTTGTGGGTTAGCAAAGACACTGATGGAAGGAATGGCAACTGTCCATAGTATAACCTGTGTAGGTTACTCCAAACATTACTCTGAGAGAAAATTTAGGATTGAAAAACCTGAATGACTGTTTGTGGTACCCTGACACTATGAAAGAGAGAAAGGAGAGACATATGAATATTGAAAACTGTGAAATGCTCCCAATTCTTACCCCACCATCTCATCATTTTAAAGGAATAATTTAATTTAGATGTGGAGCCCTTATTAAGGGAATAATTTAATTTAGATGGGTAGCCCCATTTATTCAAGACATAAAAATTTGCTTATCACCTCACAGAACTTGTTTTATCCCTTAGCCCCATCAGGGTGTTCCTCTCGGGCCTTAGCAGTATAATGTAGCACTTGGGGGCAAAGATGCAGCCCAGGAGCCCAGCACTGGAGGCCAAGATGGAAAAGATCTCCACAGCCACCATGGCCTTCCCTTTGGTGCTGTGGTAGACAGGAAGGAAGGTGACCCAGATGCTACAGAACACCAGCATGCTGAAGGTCAGGAGCTTGGCTTCATTGAAGACATCAGGCAGGTTCCTGGCCAGGAAAGCCAAGGTGAAGCTCCCCAGGGCCAAGGAGCCCAGGAATCCTAGGACACAGTAGAATGCAGTGATGGAGCCCTTGTTACACTTGATGATGCTGCCAGGCTCGGAATGAGTGTCTCTGTCAATGAAGGGTGGAGAAATTCCCAGCCAGAGTCCACATACAGTCAGCTGGATCAGGGAGCTTACTAACAAATCTCTCATTCTCTGCAATCTCCGATTAGGGTTAATAATACTCAATATTGAAATTTCCCTATTCAAATCGCTGCATAGTTTAACCTTAAGATTGGACCTGATTGATAGACTGGTCATGACTGTCACTGGCTCAGGCAGAGGACTCTGGATCTGAGACAACTTTGGTGACATTATGGAAAAGGACTATGTGTTCCCCACAGAGCATGTTTTGTGCCTGGTTCTGAAACCTGCCCTGTCCCACCTTGACCTCTGTGGGGCTCTGTGCAGCCTCCTATGGACAGGGGCTCTCTGACCTGTCATCCCATGTTATTGTTCTCCAGTGCAACAAAGGGTAGCTCCTTACATGACACTAGAGATTGACATCAGTTGGGGAAAATAGTTGCCGCTAAGGTGTTGGTCCCTAGGGTTTTGCAATTCCTTTTTAGTGCCTCGTGGGGCTGCGAAATTGATCATCAAACATGTTTTTCCATTTGTTTTTCTCCTGGGCACAGAGCCTCAGATGCAGAGCCCCAGGAAAGAAATGGCACCCACATCTTCTTACTCTCTAAGGGGAACAGGCCTTCGGCTAAAAGAAGTCAGGATGATTGTGTAATCCACAACAAGGGATTTAACGGCATTTCTTACTACTATATCCATAGAAATATTCATCCATATATATTCACTGGCTTTGTTATTCTAGGTTATTCTAGTCCTAGACAGGGGCAAGAAACCATTCTAATTTGTTACTCAACAGGGAGGAATACACCAGTTAATCATCTGTTTTTGCTTTTTCTAGCACGGATTGAGGCAGCTGGATTCATACCAGTCCAGCCTGCTTCAAACTTTGTCACAGACTAAGGGCTTTGTATTACATTTATGGAGATGTTTGTAGGATGTTGCCTCTGATTTTTATTCTCTCACTTCTGCAGTTTCCACTCTCAGAGTGCAGTATAGATGATCCACAGTGCTTTATGAAAATGAAGCCCAGTGTACACAGGGATGGAGATTTGATTATTGGTGGTTTTTTCCCTCTTTATACATTTTTCCCAGGGTGGAAGTGGTTTTTTATCCATCCTGTCACAGATGTGTTTCTCCAAGAGTAAGTGTCTGGTTTTATACATATTTTTTTCTACCTGGTGGTAATGAGTGATGGATGAATGAGGTTGGTGTCATTTGCAGATGCTCAAAGTGCTCTAAATCAGGAATCTTGCCTTACCCTGGCATTGTCTATAACTAATAGATTTTGAGTCATCTTACTTATGTCTCTCTTTGCAAACTGGAAATGAGAAATCCTCAGACAGAAGGGTTTTGGCATGAAGCTGTGTCCCAGAGGCTAGAGCAACTGTTCTTCTCTATGATAATAGGATATATCAACATATCTGTGTTTGAGAGAAATAATTGCTAATAATTCTCTAGAGAAGCCACTGGTGTCATAGGATTCCTATGACAAAAACCTGTTTAGTTGCAAAATATCTGTTTGTCTCAATTTGTGCCAGGAGGACTGCAAGCCTCCTGTTCCTGATAACAAGACTGGGATAAGATGTGCCACATTTATTAGGTTTAGTCCCTTCAATTTAACTCAGCTTCTCTGACTGCTCTAGGGGCAATGAGGATTGGAGGTTATTTAGGGATTTTTATCAAGTGGTTTTTATTTCAGTACATTTTTTTTTTTAATCATCATTTTATTGAGATATATTCACATACCACGCAGTCATACAAAACAAATTGTACTTTCGATTGTTTACAGTACCATTACATAGTTGTACATTCATCACCTAAATCAATCCCTGACACCTTCATTAGCACACACACAAAAATAACAAGAATAATAATTAGAGTGGAAAAGAGCAATTGAAGTAAAAAAGAACACTGGGTACCTTTGTCTGTTTGTTTCCTTCCCCTACTTTTCTACACATCCATCCATAAACTAGACAAAGTGGAGTTTGGTCCTTATGGCATTCCCAATCCCATTGTCACCCTTCATAAGCTACATTTTTATACAACTGTCTTCGAGATTCATGGGTTCTGGGTTGGAGTTTGATAGTCTCAGGTATCCACCACCAGCTACCCCAATTCTTTAGAACCTAAAAAGGGTTGTTTAAAGTGTGCATAAGAGTGCCCAACAGGGTGACCTCTCGGCTCCTTTTGGAATCTCTCTGCCACTGAACCTTATTTCATTTCCTTTCACATCCCCCTTTTGGTCAAGAAGATGTTCTCCGTCCCACGATGCCGGGTCTACATTCCTCCCCGGGAGTCATATTCCACGTTGCCAGGGAGATTCACTCCCCTGGGTGTCTGATCCCACGTAGGGGGGAGGGCAGTGATTTCACCTTTCAAGTTGGCTTAGCCAGAGAGAGAGGGCCACATCTGAGCAACAAAGAGGCATTCAGGAGGAGACTCAGGCACAAATATAGGGAGGCCTAGCCTCTCCTTTGCAGCAACCGTCTTCCCAAGGGTAAAACTTATGGTAGAGGGCTAAACCCATGAAACCACCAGTCCCCTATGTCTGTGGTCATGTTAGCAACCATGGAGGTGGGGTAGGCGAATACCCCTGCATTCTCCACAGGCTCCTCAAGGGGGCACTACATCTTTTTTTTTTTTCCTTGTTTTTCTTTTTTCTTTTTTAAATCAACTGTATGAAAAAAAAAAGTTAAAAAGAAAACAAACATACAATAAAAGAACATTTCAAAGAGACCATAACAAGGGAGTAAGAAAAAGACAACTAACCTAAGATAACTGCTTAACTTCCAACATGTTCCTACTTTACCCCAAGAAAGTTACATAATATAGCAACATTTCTGTGAACTTGTTCCTACTATATCCATCAGAAATTAACAGACCATAGTCATTTCTGGGCATCCCCAGTACGGTAAATAGCTTATCTGTTCTTCTTGGATTATTGTTCCCCCTTCCTTAATTGCTCTCTACTGCTAGTTCCCCTACATTCTACATTATAAACCATTTGTTTTACATTTTTCAAAGTTCACATTAGTGGTAGCATATAATATTTCTCTTTTTGTGCCTGGCTTATTTCGCTCAGCATTATGTCTTCAAGGTTCATCCATGTTGTCATATGTTTCACCAGATCGTTCCTTCTTACTGCCGCGTAGTATTCCATCGTGTGTATATACCACATTTTATTTATCCACTCATCTGTTGAAGGACATTTGGGTTGTTTCCATCTCTTGGCAATTGTGAATAATGCTGCTATGAACATTGGCATGCAGATATCTGTTCGTGTCACTGCTTTCCGATCTTCCGGGTATATACCGAGAAGTGCAATCGCTGGATCGAATGGTAGCTCTATATCTAGTTTTCTAAGGAACTGCCAGACTGACTTCCAGAGTGGCTGAACCATTATACAGTCCCACCAACAATGAATAAGAGTTCCAATTTCTCCACATCCCCTCCAGCATTTGTAGTTTCCTGTTTGTTTAATGGCAGCCATTCTAACCGGTGTTAGATGGTATCTCATTGTGGTCTTAATTTGCATCTCTCTAATAGCTAGTGAAGCTGAACATTTTTTCATGTGTTTCTTGGCCATTTGTATTTCCTCTTCAGAGAACTGTCTTTTCATATCTTTTGCCCATTTTATAATTGGGCTGTCTGTACTATTGTCATTGAGTTGTAGGATTTCTTTGTATATGCAAGATATCAGTCTTTTGTCAGATACATGGTTTCCAAACATTTTTTCCCATTGAGTTGGCTGCCTCTTTACCTTTTTGAGAAATTCCTTTGAGGTGCAGAAACTTCTAAGCTTGAGGAGTTCCCATTTATCTATTTTCTCTTTTGTTGCTTGTGCTTTGGGTGTAAAGTCTAGGAAGTGGCCTCCTAATACAAGGTCTTGAAGATGTTTTCCTACATTATCTTCTAGGAGTTTATGGTACTTTCTTTTATATTGAGATCTTTGGTCCATTTTGAGTTAATTTTTGTGTCGGGGGTGAGGTAGGGGTCCTCTTTCATTCTTTTGGATATGGATATCCAACTCTCCCAGCCCCATTTGTTGAAAAGACCAATATGGCTCAGTTCGGTGAGTTTGGGGGCCTTATCAAAGATCATTCGGCCATAGATCTGAGGGTCTATATCTGAATTCTCAATTCGATTCCATTGATCTATATGTCTATCTTTGTGCCAGTACCATGCTGTTTTGGCAACTGTGGCTTTATAATAAGCTTCAAAGTCAGGGAGTGTAAGTCCTCCCACTTCGTTTTTCTTTTTTAGAGTGTCTTTAGCAATTCGAGGCATCTTCCCTTTCCAAATAAATTTGATAACTAGCTTTTCCAAGTCTGCAAAGTAGGTTGTTGGAATTTTGATTGGGATTGCATTGAATCTGTAGATGAGTTTGGGTAGAATTGACAACTTAATGACATTTAGCCTTCCTATCCATGAACATGAAATATTTTTCCATCTTTTAAGGTCCCCTTCTATTTCTTTTAGTAGAGTTATGTAGTTTTCTTTGTATAGGTCTTTTACATCTTTGGTTAAGTTTATTCCTAGGTACTTGATTTTTTTACTTGCTATTGAAAATGGTATCTTTTTCTTGAGTGTCTCTTCAGTTTGTTCATTTCTAGCATATAGAAACATTACTGACTTATGTGCATTAATCTTGTATCCCGCTACTTTGCTAAATTTGTTTATTAGCTCTAGTAGGTGTATCGTTGATTTCTCAGGGTTTTCTAGATATAAGATCATATCATCTGCAAACAATGACAGTTTTACTTCTTCTTTTCCAATTTGGATGCCTTTTATTTCTTTGTCTTGCCGGATTGCCCTGGCTAGCACTTCCAGCACAATGTTGAATAACAGTGGTGACAGCGGGCATCCTTGTCTTGTTCCTGATCTTAGAGGGAAGGCTTTCAGTCTCTCACCATTGAGTACTATGCTGGCTGTGGGTTTTTCATATATGCTCTTTATCATGTTGAGGAAGTTTCCTTCAATTCCTACCTTTTGAAGTGTTTTTATCAAAAAGGGATGTTGGATTTTGTCAAATGCTTTTTCAGCATCTATTGAGATGATCAATTGATTTTTGCCTTTCGAGTTTTTAATGTGTTGTAATACATTGATTGTTTTTCTTATGTTGAACCATCCTTGCATGCCTGGAATGAACCCCACTTGGTCATGTGCGGGTGTCTGAGCTTGCACCTCGGCTTGCCAGGCCTGGGCCAGGGGACCTGATCACCCCCTGGGGAGGGTAGTAGGTACGGGCGTTAGTGCCCTCTGCAGCCCCCCCGAGCCTGGGGAGCGAGGTCAAGGCAGCTCCCTTTTCCTCACCCAAAATGCCACTGGCAGGGGAGGCTTGCCGGAGGAAACCGCCTTTCTCCCAACTGCCCTTTCCCCACTTCCTTATCTTACCCACACACTCCCTTGTGCCAAGGCCACTCCTGCCACCGCCAGCGCGCATGCACCGTGGCCAGAACTACCCCCGCCCCGCTGCAACGGCTCCTGCGTTCTCTCAGAACCAATCCTAGCCCCTCTCCCTTCAGTATTGCCATTTAAGGCTGCTTCACCTCCTTTCCAGCCCTGCCCTTTTTACCAGCCTATATAACCTGTAATCACCCCTGAATAAATCTCTTTGGCGCATACTCCTACTGGATGAAGAGTGTCTTGTCCTTATCGCCGCCCTCCACACCTTGCACGCCTCCCGCCGAGGACCCGGCCAAGTCCTCCGCCTCGCCCTCGCCTCCGGGAAAGAGCCCCCGCCGCCGGTACCCTTTAAGCAGCCCCGAGAGCTGAGGGCTCAGCTACCGGCCGCCCCTCCCCCTAGAAGCAGTAACCGCGACCGCAACTGGTGCCCCGTGTGAGGGAGCGTCTCCACACAACAGTTCGGCAGGTCGCCCGCTCGCCCGGACGCCTCTCCAGCTTCCCGTTTCCTCGCCTGCAAGGTAAGGGCCGCCTCTCCTTCGCCGCTTCCGGAGCCGTGGGAGGTTCACTGCTCCGAAGCCGCTCCTCCCTTCCCCCACGCTCTCTTCGTCCTCTTGTATGCGCACTTCTATGACCCCCGTTCCTCCTAACGCTCTCCCTCTTCCCCTCCATTACTTTGCTGTAGTTCTTTGTATCTTTATTTCCTCATTTGGTGCCGTGTGCCTCTTTGCAACCGCCCCCCCCCGACTACTCCCGTTGCCAAAGGGCACTGCTTTCCGCTCTCGCCGTCTCCTTCGGCCTCGCGGCCACGGTTTATCTCATTCTCTCTGCTCGGTAAACAACCCCCCCCTCCTCCCCCCTCAGCTATGGGTAATCGTATATCTACGTGCCAGGCACCTCAAGTTCGTGCTCTAGCGGGTCTCCTAGACACGCATCGCTGTAAAGTGTCTATTCGGCAACTGCAGGTATACTGGGACCTCCTGCTGCCCTTTAACCCATGGCTCACCACTTGCCATCTTTGGGACCCTGTTACTTATGATCGCCTTATTGATCGGGTCACCAACGCCATGGAACATGAGAGCAAGCGCTTCCCTCCCGGCTTGCTCCCCACCTTGATAACCATCCGCTCCTGCCTTCAAGGCTCCCTCCCCCCTGATAGAGGCCCCGTTAAATCCAAGGAGGCCCTATCAACCCAGCCAACAGATTCAGATAGCGATACTAATTCAAATCATGACTCGGACACGGAGTCCTTAGTCGAGCAGATTAACAACGCGCTCGAGGTGACTCCCAAAAAGCAAAATAACACTGCGCCACGCCAAGATGGCGAACTTCCTCCTTCTTCTTCCATCGAGGGGAGGAAATGCTCCGGCGATGACATCAGCCCTAAGCTGGGCCGGAAACCGCGTATGCTTAACCCCGCCCTTCCACAGGGCGGAGTTAGTCCGCCATCTTATGCCTTGAACCCCGCCCTTTCACAGGGCGGGGCTGATCCACCATCTTGTGTCTTAGCCACGCCCACCGCGCCGCCATCTTGCGACGCTTGGGGCCTCCCACTCCCGCCTCCCCCTTCGGCGAGCTCCCCCTCGGAGCCGCTACCGGCAGCTGCCGCCGCTCCTTCCACCCTGCCGACTAACAACCCCTGGCTGCCTTCTACACCTCAAGGCAACCCTTGGGGCAACGCTCCCCCTACCCCCACTCCCGCGCCAAGCCCCCTGCAAGCGCGTCCTCCTTTCTCTCGTGCTTTTCGCTGCTTTCCTCTTAACCTTGCCCCCACCCCACAGAAACCGTATGACTGGTATCCCATTGACTCAGATACTATCAAGCAGCTTCGCAGGGCCGTCAGGGAGGACGGGTTAGGTAGCCCATACGCTTCCCAAATACTGCAGGATCTCGGCATGGACTATTGCATCCCCCAAGACTGGGCCTCGCTTGCCCGTTCCATTCTTAACCCCGGTCAGTTTGTTGACTGGCGTGCTCACTTCCAGGCAGAAGCAGCTCAGCAAAGTGAGCAAGACGCAGCCCTTGGAGTCTATCATCCCCCTGAAGCCTATTTGGGCACTGGAGCATTTCTAAATGCGTCTGCTTATATTAATGTCCCTGCTACCTTCTGGACTGTCCTCAGAGGCATCGCCTTACGCGCGTTTGCCAATTGCTCTGCCCGTCGACCTGACAAATTTACCAAGCTCCTCCAGGAGCCAAACGAACCTTTTGCCACCTTCGTTTCCAGGGTTGAAGAGGCCTGTGCTAGAAAAGTTACCGACCCCCAAGCCCAGTTAGCGCTCACCCGCGAACTCATTCTAGAAGGAGCTAACCCCCCCTGTAAGCAAGCCATTCTTCCCTTGCGGGAAAAAAGGATAGATGACTGGGTTCTCGCCTGCAGCGCCTTTGATCCAGCTGCCACGTCCCTAGCCCAGGCTGTCTCTGGCGCCGTCACTGCCGCCTTAGCCGCCACCACCGGTTGCTTTAAATGCGGGCAAAGCGGGCATTTTGCCAGGGAATGCCCCAATACGGAGGTCAAACGCCCGCCTCCCATGCAACGCAATGGGCGCCCCCCTCCCACTCCATGCCCGCGCTGCCAACGTGGTTATCACTGGGCGCGCGATTGCAAAAGCAGCCACAGAGACCTTAACGAGAAAGATTTAAAAAAATTCTGCTATCCCTGGTGCCCTGGCGGTAGTCAACACCAAAGCACTGAGCAGGCTTTAAACTCCAAGCGGGGCAAGCCTCAGCCCCGCCCCTAAGAGGCAGCGTGCCGGCCGGTTCCAATAAAACTAATCAATGCTCCAACAATAAAACGCTTCTCTGGACAGTCCCCCTCACTCCAGAAAAACCTACTCGTAAGTTAAAAATAGAGGGGCAATGGTACACAGGCACGCTCGATTCAGGGGCAGAAATCTCTTGCATGCCCGCTCAATATGCCACCATGTGCATGGTTCTTGATGGTCCCTCGGTAGTGGGAGCCACTGGTACCTCTACTTCTCTTCAGGCCATAAGACCCATTAAGTGGGAGGATGGAGAAGGCCACTCAGGTACCTTCCGCCCGTTATTTCTACACACCATAGACCAAATTTTATGGGGCCGTGACATCCTCGCCGCCTCTGGGGCAGTGCTTACCACGCAGCCCCCCCAATAATGTGCGCCACTGCTCGTTTAACACCTCCAGCGCCCGTTCCTCTGCAGTGGGATACTGAGGAACCTATATGGGTGGAGCAGTGGCCCCTTCCCACGCATAAATTGGTAGTACTCCAAGCCCTCGTACAAGAACAATTGAATGCTGGCCACATAGAACCTTCTACTAGTCCCAATAATTCGCCAGTATTTGTTATTCATAAAAAAACCACAGGGAAATTTAGGCTCCTCAATGATCTGCGGGAAATCAATAAGCATATTCTTCCCATGGGTTCCCCGCAGCCTGGCCTTCCCCATCCGGTAGCCATCCCGGCTCACTATCACGTAGCCACCATTGACATCAAAGACTGTTTCTTTTCCATCCCGCTACATGAGCGAGACCGCCCGTGCTTTGCCTTTACAGTTCCCGTCCCCAATCACGCGGGCGCGGCTAATAGGTACCAATGGAAAGTCCTCCCTCAAGGGATGCGTAACAGTCCGGCCATCTGCCAGATGTATGTTAATCACGCAGTGGCCCCCCTGCGAAAGCAGGCCATGCTCATCCATTACATGGATGACATCTTAGTGGCCTCTGAAGACGCCGAGACGCTTCCTCTAATCCTCAAAGACCTCACCACTAATTTAGCTGACCTCTGCCTAACGATTCAACTCGATAAAGTTCAAATTGTGCCACCATTAGCCTTCTTAGGGTTTAGTATTGATAAAACCATTGCTCCGTCCGCTCCCCAGCTGGACATACCGGACCGGGTCACTATCACTGAGCTTCAACAGCTCTGCGGTCAAATCAATTGGCTCCGCTCTGCGTTGCCGATCACCACAGCGCAACTACAACCACTCTTTATGCTGCTGAGTGTCCCTGAAGCCCCGCCGCTATCAATCTCCCGGCGCATTAAGCTCACCCAGGAGGCAAAAGAAGCCATTGCCGCAATTAACAAGGCACTTGCTGCCTGCTGTCTCAACAGATTCAGCACTAAGGAGGGCAATCTTATAGCACTCATCCTCCCTACGCCCGGCACACCCATGGGCTGCCTGTGGCAGGAAGGCCCTCTACTTTGGGCGCATCCCGCTAAAAGTCGACTTAGGAAGATTTGCCCCGCAGTGCGGCTCTGGATCAGCCTAGCTTCAGATCTAGTTATCTTGGCTGTTCATGTATTCGGAGAGCCGCCAGAAAAAATTGTTTGGCCCCTAGACACAGGCCAGACCCGCCTGCTTATACGTGACAACCCGGACATGCAAATCCTTTTAGAAGGATTTCAGGGGGAATTCAGCTGCCACTATCCTAGCCATCGGCTGTTACAGGGACTCGCCAAGCTTCCCTTCCGCAGCCCCTTCCATCCTTTCCCCTCCTCTGCACCCATCCCGGGTGCCAATACCGTCTTTACTGACGCCTCCAAAACTCGTTTCGCCTTCCTCTCTTATTCGCAGGACCATCCGGAACCCCGCCTATTCAGTTATGTCAACCTTCATTCGGTCCAAGTGGGGGAAATTCTGGCAGTGTCATACGCACTAAACGCCCACTGCAGCCACCCAGTAAACATTTTCACTGACAGCCTCTACACGTATCAGGTCTGCCGAGTCCTTGCATTTTCCACCTTTTTCCCTGGGAACTCGGCCATTGATAAAGCACTTTCTAACCTCAGAAGCATCTTAGAGCATAGACAAGATCCTTGGTTCATTAGCCACATTCGTAGTCACTCAGGCCTTCCGGGGCCCTTGGCTAATGGCAACAGTATAATAGACCAAGCGGTCTCAGCTCAGACTACCCAAACTATGCTAACTCACACAGCGGCCCCTCCGGGGGGCCCTGTTAACCAGGCCAAGTTATTGCATTCCAGGTTTCACTTTTCGGCTACGTCGTTACATCATCTATGTAACCTTCCCTTAAATACCTGTAAACATCTTGTCCGCAATTGTGCAACTTGTGCACCCTTTGCGCCACTTGGCCCCTTACAACCTCAAGGAGTCAACCCACGAGGCTTAAAACCAAATTCTAGATGGCAAATGGATGTAACTCATGTTCCGTCCTTTGGGCGCCTCAAATATGTGTATGTAATAATTGACACCTTCTCGGCCATGTGTTATGCAGTCCCCCTTGCCGGGGAAATGGCCAAATATTGTATCAAAGCCCTGAGACAAGGAATTCTCTTCATGGGAGTCCCCTGGGACCTAAAAACGGACAATGGGCCTGCCTATCGCAGTGCCTCTTTTGCGGCTTTTCTTCAATTATATAACATCACCCATCATTTCGGCATCCCCTATAATCCACAGGGGCAAGCCATTGTAGAAGCAATCCATCGCCGCTTAAAAATACAAATTGAGAAAGAAAGGGCAATGCTCCCCCAGGCAACTCCAGGGGACCTTGTTATAGCAGCCCTTATTCACCTTAATCTACTCACATTCAATAAGGAAGGGCTTTCGCCCCTACATAAACATTGGGGGCCCTCGTATAGGCCCACCCAGGCCCCGATGGTTTACTGGAAGGACCCGGAGAATAATACCTGGAAAGGTCCCTCCCCACTTCTCGCCCAGGGGCGCGGGTTTGCTTGTGTTTTCCCAGATGATGCAGCACAACCAATATGGATCCCAGGAAGGGCAATCCGGCCCGCCACCAGCAACCACGCGTTCAACGAGATGGGAACGCCGTCGTCTCCGCAGCCTGGTGCACCAGATGACTACAGTACACCTGGGCCTAGACCCCAGTCCGAGCAGAGCGCAGCAGCGGCGAGAAATTAGAGAAATTATACGCCTCTATAAACAGGCAAAACACCATGTCATACACCCTCTCAACCCTCACCCAAGCATAACCTCCCTTCTAATGGTCATGTTAGTTCTTGCCTCTTCTACCCAGGGCGATCCCCACCAGCCTTGGAAGTGGACCCTTGCGCGTTGGAAAGACTCCACAATAATTTTTTCCAACACCACAGCGGGATCTCCCTCCTTCGTCTTTTATGCCATTGATCTGTTTGTCCCTCCTAATCCAAAACCTCCTGGTTATCCAGGCAGCCTAAATATTCAGGATTATTATATGTGTCCAGCTTCAAATCCTGGAAAATCATACTGCAAATCCCCAACAAACTATTACTGCCCGTACTGGGGGTGTGAAACATTAGCCACTGGCTGGAAACCTTCTGTCCCTGACAAATTTCTAAACCTCGCAGTAATCCCGTATTCTTGCCAAAATTCAGGCTATCGCTATTTCAACAGGTACCTTTGTCCTAAAAGACTAATGCTCACCATACAAAACCCTGCCGATACGTCTTGGCTCTTGGGTAAAACTTGGGGCTTCCGAATTTGGCTATCGGGGTTCGATCGGGGAACCCTTATATTCATAAGAAAGGAGGCAATAAACCAACCAAAGAAAAATACTGTTATAAAAAGGCCCTTTAACATTAGTCCCAACAAGGTCATTAACCCTCTTTTTCCACAGCCCTCCAGCCGCACCTTAGCTCCGACTAAACGCACTTCAACTACATCTCAAACCCCACCACCCCAGCTTCCTCTGCCCCCTTCTCGTTATTCCTCTCCCCTCCTAAGCCTCATCCAAGCCGCCTTTACCTCAGTAAACTCCTCCAACCCCAATTTTACCTCATCCTGCTGGCTCTGCCTCTCCACCTCTTCCTCACTATACGAGCCCGTTGCCTCCAACCTCTCCTTTTCAGAAAGCACAGAAAACAGCCCCTTGGAATGCAATTGGAATACCTCTGCCGTCCCCCTAACCTTTCATTCAGTCTCTTATACGGGAAAGTGCGTCCGCCCTCGCTCCAGTAACTCTCCCGACCTCACTGCCTGTGCCAGCTACTCATCTCCCAGCAGCTCGGCAAAATTTCTCATTCCTCATAACTCCTCCCAATGGCTCTGTTCCTCTACAGGACTTACCCCCTGTCTCAGCACGAATGTCATCAATGAATATAAAGAAACTTGCCTCCTAATTGTCCTTATCCCTAGGGTCTTATACCACAGCGAAGAAGACTTCTTCCTCCGTCTGGAAAAAACTGCAGCTCCTGCCCCTCTGCAAAAGCGAGAGCCCATCACCGTCCTCACAATTGCCTCCCTCCTAGGTCTTGCCGGCGCTGGCACCGGAATCGCTGCACTAGCCAGTCAAGACTCCGCCCTAACTCACCTCAGGGCGGCTGTTGACGAAGACATTCATCACTTACAAAACGCTATATACCATCTAAAAAATTCTGTCAATTCCCTCTCTGAGGTAGTGCTCCAAAACCGCCGAGGTCTTGACCTTCTCCTCCTCAAAGAAGGAGGCCTCTGCGCCGCCCTAGGAGAAGAGTGCTGTGTTTATGCCAATTCCACAGGTCTCGTCAAGGACAGCCTGAAAAGGGTCCAAGAGGGACTGGAAAAGCGTAAAAGAGATCGTGAAGCCACCAGTTATTGGTCCAGTTTTTTCACTCCCATCCTCCCATACATCCTTCCTTTTCTTGGCCCCTTATTAATAATTATTCTAGCTCTCATCTTAGGACCCTGCCTCATCCGCAAAATTGTCCAGCTTGTAAGAAAACAAACGGATGCCATTTTTTCCTCGTTCGTGCAAATCCAGTATCAGCGACTCGCCACCTCTGACGCCCCCCACTCCAAGATGACAGCCAACCCTCCGCGACCTCAACGCCACCGGTCAACTCGCCAACCGCGAGGCCCTTCTCAATCACCTGAACATCGCTCTCACCTCAAGTTCCAGCTTCTCTGAACCCCTGAACTTTAAACCCCTCACCTTCGCCCAGCCCGCTGCAGCGAAGCCATTGTCAAGCGCCCGGGCACCACACCAACACTGAGCTCCAGCCTCGCTGAGCCACCGTCAACCCCTTTTTCCCTTCCCTAACCTCCCCCTTCCCTCACCCATAGTGGGCCTCTCCGGTAAAGCCTCTTCCTCTAATTAGAAAAGAAAGGGGAATTGCGGGTGTCTGAGCTTGCACCTCGGCTTGCCAGGCCTGGGCCAGGGGACCTGATCACCCCCTGGGGAGGGTAGTAGGTACGGGCGTTAGTGCCCTCTGCAGCCCCCCCCGAGCCTGGGGAGCGAGGTCAAGGCAGCTCCCTTTTCCTCACCCAAAATGCCACTGGCAGGGGAGGCTTGCCGGAGGAAAACGCCTTTCTCCCAACTGCCCTTTCCCCACTTCCTTATCTTACCCACACACTCCCTTGTGCCAAGGCCACTCCTGCCACCGCCAGCGCGCATGCACCGTGGCCAGAACTACCCCCGCCCCGCTGCAATGGCTCCTGCGTTCTCTCAGAACCAATCCTAGCCCCTCTCCCTTCAGTATTGCCATTTAAGGCTGCTTCACCTCCTTTCCAGCCCTGCCCTTTTTACCAGCCTATATAACCTGTAATCACCCCTGAATAAATCTCTTTGGCGCATACTCCTACTGGATGAAGAGTGTCTTGTCCTTATCGCCGCCCTCCACACCTTGCACGCCTCCCGCCGAGGACCCGGCCAAGTCCTCTGCCTCGCCCTCGCCTCCGGGAAAGAGCCCCCGCCGCCGGTACCCTTTAAGCAGCCCCGAGAGCTGAGGGCTCAGCTACCGGCCGCCCCTCCCCCTAGAAGCAGTAACCGCGACCGCAGTCATGGTGTATGATTTTTTTAATGTGTCTTTGGATTCGATTTGCAAGTATTTTGTTGAGGATTTTTGCATCTATATTCATTAGGGAGATTGGCCGGTAGTTTTCCTTTTTTGTAGCATCTTTGCCTGGTTTTGGTATTAGATTGATGTTAGCTTCATAAAATGAGTTAGGTAGTGTTCCATTTTTTTCAATGTTTTGAAAGAGTTTGAGTAAGATTGGTGTCAGTTCTTTCTGGAAAGTTTGGTAGAATTCCCCTGTGAAGCCATCTGGCCCTGGGCATTTATTTGTGGGGAGATTTTTGATGACTGATTGGATCTCTTTGCTTGTGATGGGTTGGTTGAGGTCTTCTATTTCTTCTCTGGTCAGTCTAGGTTGTTCATATGTTTCCAGGAAATTGTCCATTTCCTCTACATTATCCAGTTTGTTGCCATACAGTTGTTCATAATATCCTCTTATAATTTTTTTAATTTCTTCAGGATCTGCAGTTATGTCACCTTTTTCATTCATTATTTTGTTTATATGGGTCTTCTCTCTTTTTGATTTTGTCAGTCTAGGTAGGGGCTTGTCAATCTTGTTGATCTTCTCAAAGAACCAAGTTTTGCTGATATTTATCCTCTCTATTGTTTTTTTGTTCTCTATGTCATTTATTTCTACTTTAATCCTTGTTATTTCTTTTCTTCTACTTGGTTTAGGATTGGTTTGCTGTTCATTTTCTAGCTTCTTCAGTTGATCCATTAGTTCTTTGATTTTGGCTCTTTCTTCCTGTTTAATATATGCGTTTAGTGCTATAAATTTCCCCCTTAGCACTGCTTTTGCTGCATCCCATAGGTTTTGGTATGTTGTGTTCTCATTTTCATTCGTCTCTATATATTTAGCAATTTCTCTTGCTATTTCTTCTTTAACCCACTGATTGTTTAGGAGTGTGTTGTTTAACCTCCAGGTATTTGTGAATTTTCTAAGTCTCTGATGGTTATTGACTTCTAATTGTATTCCATTGTGGTCAGAGAATGTGCTTTGAATGATTTCAATCTTTTTAAATTTATTGAGGCTTGTTTTATGTCCCAGCATATGATCTATTCTGGAGAAAGTTCCATGAGCACTAGAAAAGTATGTGTATCCTGGTGATTTGGGATGTAATGTCCTGTATATGTCTGTTAAATCTAATTCATTTATCAGATTGTTTAGATTTTCAATTTCCTTATTGGTCTTCTGTCTGGTTGATCTATCTATAGGAGAGAGTGATGTGTTGAAGTCTCCCACAATTATTGTGGAAACATCAATTGCTTCCTTTAGTTTTGCCAGTGTTTCTCTCATGTATTTTGTGGCACCTTGATTGGGTGCATAGACATTTACGATTGTTATTTCTTCTTGCTGAATTGCCCCTTTTATTAGTATGTAGTGGCCTTCTTTGTCTCTCAAAACATCCCTGCATTTGAAGTCTATTTTATCTGAGATTAATATTGCTACACCTGCTTTCTTTTGGCTGTAGCTTGCATGAAATATTTTTTTCCATCCTTTCACTTTCAGTTTCTTTGTGTCCCTGTGTCTAAGATGAGTCTCTTGTATGCAACATATTGATGGTTCATTTTTTTATCCATTCTGCGAATCTATATCTTTTAATTGGGGAGTTTAATCCATTTACATTCAACGTTATAACCGTGAAGGCATTTCTTGAATTGGCCATCTTATCCTTTGGTTTATGTTTGCCATATTTTTCCCCTCTCTCTATTAATATCCTTTATTGTACCCATACCGAATCTGTTTAGTACTGAACCTTTGTGCAAGTCTCTCTATCCTGTCTTTGTTTCTCTGTCTGTAGGGCTCCCTTTAGTATCTCCAGTAGGGCACGTCTCTTGTTAGCAAATTCTCTCAGCATTTGTTTGTCTGTGAAAAATTTAAGCTCTCCCTCAAATTTGAAGGAGAGCTTTGCTGGATAAAGTATTCTTGGTTGGAAATTCCTCTCACTCAGAATTTTAAATATATCGTGCCACTGCCTTCTGGCCTCCATGGTGGCTGCTGAGTAGTCACTACTTAGTCTTATGCTGTTTCCTTTGTATGTGGTGAATTGCTTTTCTCTTGCTGCTTTCAGAACTTGCTCCTTCTCTTCTATGTTTGACAGTGTGATCAGTATATGTCTCAGAGTGGGTTTATTTGGATTTATTCTATTTGGAGTTCGGTGAGCATTTATGATTTGTGTATTTATGTTGTTTAGAAGATTTGGGAAGTTTTCCCCAACAATTTCTTTGAATACTCTTCCTAGACCTTTACCCTTTTCTTCCCCTTCTGGGACACCAATGAGTCTTATATTCGGACGTTTCATATTATCTATCATATCCCTGAGGTCCATTTCGAGTTTTTCAATTTTTTTCCCCATTCTTTCTTTTATGCTTTCATTTTCCATTCTGTCATCTTCCAGGTCACTGATTCGTTGTTCAACTTCCTCTAGTCTTGTACTATGAGTGTCCAGAATCTTTTTAATTTGGTCAACAGTTTCTTTAATTTCCATAAGATCATCCATTTTTTTATTTAGTCTTGCAATGTCTTCTTTATGCTCTTCTAGAGTCTTCTTGATTTCCTTCATATCCCGTACTATGGTCTCATTGTTCATCTTTAGTTCTTTGAGCAGCTGCTCTAGGTGCTGTGTCTCTTCTGGTCTTTTGATTTGGGTGCTTGGGCTTGGGTTATCCATATCGTCTGGTTTTTTCATATGCTTTATAATTTTCTGTTGTTTTTAGCCTCGTGGCATTTGCTGAACTTGATAGGGTTCTTTTAGGGTTTGTAGACCTATTGAAGTCCTTATCTCTAATTTATCAGATCTACAGCTTCGTGGAGTACACTTTCTCTAACTAACCAGCAGGTGGCGTCCACGAGCCACCTGTTCTCCACAAGCCAGTTCTCCCCTGCTTAGCCTTTTTGGTGAGTGGGGGAGTGAGTCTTGTGGGGCCCAATTGGTGTACCAAGCTTGCGTGTGTAGTTGGTGTTGCCTGCCCTGTATGTGGGGCGTGTTTCTGGGCAGTTGGGGACGGGGGGTGGCCCTAACAATCAAATCTCCCTGATGATCCTAGAGTTTTAAAGCTGCTGCAATAGTCTAATCCTTCAGTTCAGTCCTGCCACAGTTTGTCTCTGCCACTGACCCACAAGTCTTTGGTATTGGCGTATGGCTCCTGAGACTTGCAAGTGGGCCCCTCTTCCAGGCTGTGCACCCCGGGTCCTCTGTTGAGGGATGACTGTGCTATGTCACAGGTGAGTGCCGTCCCCCCAGGGCAGTTCTGGGCTGCTGGGCTGTGTAGGGAGGCTCCCAGTCTGCTCAAATGATGGCTGAATGGGGCTTTGTTAATTTACACTGCTCCACCTTCCCAGCTCTGGGACATTCAGCTGAGGTTGCAGGGAGGGCTAATGTCCACGCCCAGTTTTGTGGTGTGTGCCTGTTATTTGAAGCACTTCCGTCACACTGGGTTGTCTGGGGCAGCTCTGGGCTATGGGGCTGGCGATGGGCAGGAGTGTTTCCTGTCCACCAGGATGGTGGCTATGAGCGGACACCCCCCTTTTCTTGGGAAGTTGTGTTGTTTAGTGAATTTTCTCAGCCACTGGATTATTGCCTTTTGTCTCAGAGCTCTCTTAGTTCTGCTCTTGACTTGACGTGCCCAAATTGCAATTCTTTGAAGCTTTCTGTATTGGGCTTAGATTTCGCTGATCTCAGCAGTTTGACATTTTCATGAGTGTTGTATGAAGTATGCCCAAAGACAGATTGCTCTGTGGTGTCCAGTCCACGCAGTTCCTGGCTTTTTACCTACTTTCCTGGAGGAGTAACTAAAACTTGCAGCTCACCAGTCTGCCATCTTGCCCCGCCTCTCTATTTCAGTACACTTTTATTATTGCATTTAGTTTATACATATTTAAGCTCCTGGTTTTTAGGTGCTGTTGGTCATTCACTTTGACCAGCATTACAGCTTGAGGATCTGAGTGAGTTTAAGTCAGGAAAATTGTGCTCTTGAATCTCTTCGCAGGAAGATGCAGAGTTTGACTTGTATGGTTGTATAAGGCACGTAAGATCGGAGAGTCATTTTTCCAAGTCATAGTGTGAAAGACAACATTTCTTCCTGCAATCTGTTTATATCTTGAAATCCTAAGGGTCCCACAGACCTTGACAGGAGACTTATTCAGAGATTTGTGAACTTCCTTCCTGTCTGCACTCAAAAGACCACGTTTACTGTTGAGTGTGACTTTTAAATCTTCCCACATGGTATAAAATGTGAATTTATTTCAAAATGGGATTATATTCTCTATTCTCTATTATTACCTATCATTATATCAAATGTATATTTCTATATACAGAAGTAAATGTCTACTTTTTAGGCTTACATGGTGCTATATTTTACCAGCTTAGAATGATCTACCACCTATTTTAGATGATTTCTATATTTTTGGTATCACCAATGTGCACACAAGAAGCATTCATATGCAGATTTCTTTGCACACTTCTCTGATTAGAATAAACATTCTTAGGTGCAAAAGGGCCGATACAAATCTGTGTACATTTAAATGCTTATATTCCTATTTTCATGTGCTCTTTTAATGTACAGATTTATAATTTCACTAACACAGAATGTGACAACAGTGATTTCTGTCTCACTTCTTGCCCTTTCTGTAATTAATATTTTGTTTGATCAGTTTGCTTACGTATTTTTTTGGCCTTAACTATTTCTTACTGAGTTGCCTTTTTATACCCTTTGCCAGTGTTTCTACGGGATGGTAAAACTTTTATAAGAGTATGTTATGTGCTTAACAAAAATTGATCTCCAAATGTGCTACGTGTATTTCACCAGATTGTTGATGGCTGTAGAAAACTTTCCTTTTGTTGTGTTGAAGAAATGAAACAATTTTCAGATTGAGTTCTCTCTCTTTATCATTTTCCCTTAGTCTGCCTGCATTTATAAGTTTATAAATAAAACCTTACTTAACTTTATCACTTTATCTTTTCATTTTGAATTCTTTAGATCACATGCATTTATTTTTGATTAAATAGTGAATAGATATATATTGTTCATATATTTCCAAAGAGTTAAATTTCACAATTAAATGAAAAACCTACCCTCTTTCTAGTATTTTAAATACTATCTTACAATATGGAACTGCTTTTTTTATACACTGGTGTGTTTCTTTATTATTTGTTCCCCTTACTGGACTTATTTGTCTCTCCTGGTTGAACTGAATTATGTTGAGACATTGTTACAAATTAAAAATAGGTAATTTTTGTATTTGGAAAGTCATTTATCCTCTTATTGTATTTCAATAATTTGCTGAATATTTATTCTTCCAGAACACTTTTAAAATTATTTTTCATTGTCTTTAAATTCCATTTGATCACTAAATTTTTCTATGGGATGTTTTACAATTTTATTTGGAGAATAATGATGTGTACATATTCATTTTAAAGTCTTGTTTGGAACCATCAATAACGTTTTTCAGAGGGAATCAGGGCAGTTTTTGTGAAATCCGCTCTTATATAGTATATTATGTATGTATGCATGTGTATTGTTTGTCTCTTCCTTGAATACTTTAATAGCAATTTGAGAATATTTGTTCAATTTATTCTTTGATTGAAGGGGTCATTTCACAAAATCACATTACAAGTGTTTTATTTGTTCACTACTTTAATTACGCATTTTCTGGTGACTTCCTTCCTGGGAAGAAAATTATTGAGAAATTTTAGAGGTGTATCTAAGAATTTCTCTTTAAATAATTTCCCAAATAGTTCTCTTTTAAAGCCAATTTAGCACATTACTGGTCAAGGACAAAATCAATATTTGTTTAAATATATGTTCTGTCTTAAAATATTGAACATTTGAGATAAGTAAATAAATAAATGAAAGGATTATGAATAAGTATACTAAATTCCTTTGTTGATTAACCATTTATTCGTGTTTAGTTCTTTCAATATGATTTTCATTTCCTCTAAGTGTTCTCACACTTCTAAAAGTTTTGTTTTATGTGTTGATACTATGATATTGAGTGTACACATTTTATGAATTAAACTCCTTTGTCTCTGTTAGTTTCATACTTGAAATAGATAATGTTTGTGCAACATCCTCTGGGTAAAAGCTTGTACTGAATACCATCAATAATCCTCTTTTTATCTATGGCTCATTTTAATTTTCTGAGACTGAAGCAATTGGCATTTAATGTTTTAAATATGCAGGTCAAAAATACATCCTCAATGATATATAGTGTGTAGCCTTTTAAGTATGATAGAAATCTATATTTCATGTTAGTCTTTTTGTCTTTATTTTTAGCTATATTCAGTAAGAAATTCAATATGTTGCCTTGGCTTTCCTTGCTGCTTTCTACCATCCTCTAATTTTTTTCTGAACCATTGGAGAATATTTTGCAGATATTTCCTACAAAGTGTTTCCTAGCAAAATATTATATTCATTAACACAGACATTTTTTAATGTAACCCCAGTATTTTAAAAAAAATTAGGACATTTACAATAATAAAATACTATTTACCAATCTATATCTCTTATTTAAATCTAACCAATTCCTCAATAATGTCATTTATTAAAATCATTTTGAAATATAAATTTATATATTCTCAATGAAACTTTGTGGCTGAAATTTTCCATGCCATAGCTTATCTTGTAGAATTCCTGAGAAGTAATTTTTGCCAAAGGGCAAACTTTCATGTATTTTTTCTGCATAAAGAATACATATGTGGGAAAAAAACTGCAAAGAAATGTGAGACTTCCATTTCTGATTGTATGACATATGGGATTCTGTGACAGTCCTTGTAAAATTCAAGTAGGTCTTAAATGAATCCTAAATTTCAATGCATTTTTCATATCATACAAAAAATAAGGGACAAAAATAAGAAAAACTGAAAAAAAAACCAAATGTGAGCACTGAACTATTAGTGTTTGCAATGGGGGAGCTTAACAGAACAGCAGAAGGAAGCCTGGGCCTCTTGAGCTGAGAGAGGGAAGCCTGGGGTCTGGTCAGAGGCCTGGCAGCCACCTTGGTTGATAAAGTCCCTCCAGATGCAGAATGCAATAGGAATCCTCTGTAGAGAGATAAATAGTACAGACCCAGATTATGCAAAGATCAAAATCAAGCAAATATGATTTCACAATGGGCTACTGGTTTTCCCAAACATTTAAGAGAATACACAACAATAAATACTACTCAATATAAAAATAAATATTTAGAGCCACACAGACTTGAGTTACTGTAATTACCAGACCCCTAACATGAAGTACTATAAAATTATAAAGCAACAAAATGGGATCACAGTAATGAGCATGCAAAAAGAAGCCACCAATAATACTAAGAATATTTGATCAAATAAAAATATTTTAAATAAAAATATAAATGTTTATATATTCATATAATGCATTTTAGTAGAGATTATACAAAGTTGAAGAGAAAATTAATAAATTGGAGGATAAATAAAGGGACTTAGTCAGAATTTAGGAAAGTCAAGAGACTGCAAAATATAAATTTATAAAGAACTAAAAACTCATCAATAATAGCTTTTAAGTTAGAAGAAGACTATGCCGAATTTAAAAAATTCTTAGTCAGATGCCGACACGTAAGCAAGAGAGGATGTATTGGTAAGGCAGTATTTGAATAGCTAATGTCTAGTCATTTTCTGAAACTGATAAAAGACTGGATACAGAAAGTAAAAAATCATACCCTAGAAGATAAAGAAAAGTAAATTGATCACTTAAAGTTTTCATGAAAACTGCAGAACATGAAAGATGAAAGCATCCAGAACTTCCAAAGTGCATACCTGAGAAAAAAGGAATATGTTTGGAGAAGAATGCTGAAAAGAAAAAGTGTCAAAAAAAATTTGGCAAATTAGTAGGTTCACATAAATAAACATGTACAGGCTTAAAAACCTATATATGTAAACAGTTGGCCAGAACAACTCAGATAAGAGGCTTCAAATAATCAGAAGTTACTCCTCTGTTTTACCATTAAATTGCTTACACCAGGCAAGAGTTATAGCCTTTCTTTGGCCAGAGAGACTATTATGTTTTTCTTTTTTAATGTAATTTTATTGAGATATATTGATTCACCATACAACCCATGCAAAGTATATACTCAATGGCTCACAGTACCATCACATAATTGTGCATCACCACAATACATTTTAGAACATTTTCATTGCTCAAAAATAAATAAAGCAGAGAAAACACAAAATATCCCATATCCCTTATCATACCCCCATCATTGATCCCTACCATTGGCATGATACATTTGTTACTGCTGATGAAAGAATATTAAGATATTACTGTAAAATACAGTCCATAGTTTGTAATAGGTTCATTTTTCACAATATACCACTCAATTATTAACTCTTAGTAATAGTTTTGTACATTTGTTCTGGTTCATGGAAGAAATGTTTATATGTCTACTATTAATCAGAGTCATCATCCACCACAAGATTCACTCAGTTATGCAGGTACAAAATTTTAAACTCTGGCTTTCCTTCTGGTGACATATATGACTCTAAAGTTCGCCTTTCGACCACATTCATACATAATTTAGCAATGTTAAATATACTTACAATAATGGGCTACCATCCCTTTTATCTGTTTCCACTCATTTAAATTCAATCTAGTTACAAATTCTGTACATCTTAAGCCACTCCCTATTCTCTAGCCTCATTCTCTCTTCTGGTAAACTACATTCTACATTCTATGACTACAAACTCATATTTTATACTTAGTCCATATTAGTGAGATCATCCAATATTTGTCTTTTAGTGTCTGATTTATTTCACTCATTCTAATGTCCTCAAGGTTCATTTGTGCTGTCCTGTGCTTCAGGACTTCATTCCTTCTTGTTGCTGAATAATATTTTATTGTATTTATACACCACATTTTGCTTATCCATTCATCAGTTCATGGACACTTGGATTCTTTACATCTTTTGGCATTTGTGAATAATGTTGCTATGAACATTGGTTCATGTTTATTTGTGTCCCTGTTTTCAGTTCTTCTGGGTTTATACCGAGTAGTGGAATTGCCAGATCATAGGGCAACTCTTATTTTCAGCTTTCAAGGGAACTGCCAAACTGTCTTCCACATCAGCAATGCTATTTTACATTCCTGCCAGCAGTGAGTAAGTGTTCCTATTTCTACACGTCCTCGCCAGCACTTGTAGTTTACTGTTTATTAGTGGCCATTCTAATAGGTGTGAAACGATATCTCATTGTGGTTTTGATTTCCATTTCCCTGATAACTTGTGAAGAGGAGCATCTTTTCATGTGCTTTTTAGCCATTTGTGTTTCCTCGTTGGAGAAATGTCTATTCATGACTTTGGCCCATTTTAAAATTCAATTGTTTGTCTTTTTCTTGTTGAGTTGTAGAATTTCATCATATAATCTGGATATGAAACCCTTATCAGATGTGTGATTTACATATTTTCTCTCTCCCCTGAGTTGGCTGCCTTTTCACCCTTTTGACAAAGTCCTTTGAAGCAGAGTAGTACTCAATTTTGAAGAGGTCCCATTTATATATTTTTTCTTTCATTGTTTGTGCTTTGGTTATAAAGATTAGGAGACTACCACCTATCACTATATTTTGAAGGTATTTCCCTACATTTTCTTCTAACAGTTTTATGGTACTGCCTCATATTTAGTCATTGATCCATTTTGAGTTAATGTTTGTACAGGGTTTGAGAAAGGGGTCCTCTTTCATTCTTTCACACATAGATATCCGGTTCTTCAAGCACTGTTTATTGAACAGACTGTACTATCCCAGTTGGGTGGACTTGGGAACATTTTCAAATATCGATTGACCATAAATCTGAGGGTCTACTTCTGAACTCTCAATTCATTTCCATTGATTAATATGAGACTGTTGTTTTTTAATTTTACTGATGAGAAAGTTTGAGAAGCCCTATCTCTTTAATCTCTTACAACCCTCTGAGGCACGGATCAGCATCATCACATGCTTCTCTCAGTGACTCGTGCTTCTCTCCCAAATGCCCCACCCTGAGAACTGTAAAACCCCATTCCTGTATCTTGGTTTTTAGATGTGCAGATCCCTGTGTCTCTGACTGTGCAGAGGCTAAGGCATGTGATGGAAGCCTTTTGCTGGACCCTGTCTCATCCTATTCAAGCTTTTTCTCTTTGCCTGCCATGGTTGCTTCTCATAGGATTTAGTGTTTTTGCGCAGAAACATCATGGTTCCATTGACAGCAACAAGAATGTATATGAAGTACCTGTCAATGCAAAGATGAACACACATCTGTGGTTTTGAGAATTGAAGCCTTTGAAACCTATCTGAGAAATCTACCCTAACTATGATCTTCAAATTTATTAACCACACTCTATTCTGGGTACTGATTTCTCCCTTAAGAACACTTAGTACCAAATTTAGGACATCTGGAGAAAAGTTGGTAATAATTATATTATTACAAAATGCCAAGGGTGATGGGAGTGACAGCTATTGGTGCACATGGAATAATTTGGCTGGACACCCATCTACTACCAAGGTAGGATCCTTGATTAGGGATAATGTCAAAGGATGGGACTTGAGGATTATCCTTAAGCATCTTTATGTGCTCCATGCAGGTTTCTCTCCAAACACTACCAGTATGTTCTGGCCTTTGTATTTGCTATTGAGAATATCAACAAGAACCCCCATCTTTTACCCAACATGTCCTTGGGATTTGATCTCTACAATGCCTTGCCCAGTGATCAAAGAACATTGGAGAATTGTCTGATATGGCTGTCTGGCCATGGGAAGGCCATCCCTAATTATTTCTGTGGAAGTCAGAGCAAGTCTGTAGCAGTTGTTTCAGGAACTACTTGGTCAATATCTGCTCAGATGGGGACACTGCTGGAACTCTACAAATTTCCACAGGTGAGGTCAGGTGTGGGGGAAAAGGGATATGGGCTTGATACCCCGAAGCCATTATCAGAGACAAACTTTGTTTATTCAAGCCAGTGAGTACAACAAGGAGAGAGAGAGGGAGAGAGAAAGAGAGAGAGATGTATTATACTTTTTGTTTCTGGAGGAGATAGAGAATGGGGAGAAACCACGGGAAGGAAGCACAAATTTTTAAAGTCTATGGCAGTTTGTGGGAGCTGTTCATATGAACCAAGTTCACAGAATGAAGGTGATTTTCCCAGAGGGACATTTTGCAGATATACTGAAATGAACGAGTCTTCACTTCAATACTTTATTAAATACCCATTAAGAGTTATCAAAGTTCCTGACTGAATTCACTGCAATATGCTTTCTCAAATTACTTCCATTGATCTCAGATACGATGATTCTTTCTTTCATCATTTAGCTTACCTATGGCCCCTTTGAGCCTCTTCTGCAAGAAAATAGCCAATATCCATCACTCTATCAAATGGCCCCCAAAGAGACTTCTCTGCCCATTGGCATGGTGTTATTAATGCTGCATTTCCATTGGACATGGGTTGGGCTGGTTGCCTCAGAAGATGTAAAAGGTATTCGATTTCTGTCAGAATTGAGAGGAGAGATGGAGAGAAATGGGGTCTGTGTGGAATTTGTGGAAATGATCTCTGTCACTGAGAGAAGTTATTTGATACTGGACATCAAATACCTCCTCAGAATCCAAGAGTCATCAGCAAGTGTTGTTATCATTTACGGTGACACAGATTCATTTCTAGGTCTGAACTTTTATAGATGGACTTATGTGGTGACATGGAAAGTCTGGATCACCACATCACAATGGGATTTTACCACCAGTGAGAAATTCTCCATGCTGGACACATTCCATGGGACACTAACATTTTCTCACCACCACAGTGAGATCCCTGGCTTCAAACACTTTCTCCAGACAGCAAACCCTTCCAAATACCCAGAAGACTTTTATCTCACTAAATTCTGGTATATAAATTTTGATTGTTCTGTTTCTAAATCTGACTGTGATAAACTGGAGGGCTGTGTACCAAATGCCTCCTTGGATTCTCTGCCTTTGCACCAGTTTGACACAACCATGTCTGAATGGAGTTACTATGTCTATAATGCTGTGTATGCCCTGGCCCAAAGCCTGCATGAAATGCTTCTTCAACAGGCGGAAAGGCAATCTATGGAAATAGGAAATAAAGTCAAGTTTCAGCCTTGGCAGGTAGTGTTTTACAATAGTCTGGCTTCACTGACTCAATACATATGTTGAGTGTATCCACATGCATATTCATAAATTTATTAAGAAGCTCAACAAGACCTCAAGCCAAGTAGTATACGTTGGGTTACTTGCTCTAGAGATTGAAAAGTGCCTGTGATTTTTCACTGTGTAGGATGGAACTTAATCCCATCTGGCTTGGTTTCAACCTGTTTATGTAGAAATGGTCATTGGAAGAAGGTACAAATGCCAGAGATGGAATACAGTCATCTGTGAATCTAACACCATACTTTGTGTAGCAAAATGCCCTCAGTATCTTACCAACCTGAAGTATATCTGAATGTAGCACATGGTGTCATTAAATGGATGCAAATGGGACCAAGTCTGTGTCCTCTTACTGTTTGTTGCTATGCTGGTGAATTTAAAGAATATCACATTTATTTCTGCAATATTTTAGGCAACAGATAGTATTACATCCATTTTGCAGATGATACCGAAACTCTAAACGCAGACGTTGGATTGAATGTATGCAAATTTTGTCTGAATCTCTTACACAGAAAAATTCTTTGAGCTTCCTGTCCTTAAGCCATTCTTCAAGGATGTATATTCATATGATGTTAAGTTCAACATGTGCTTCATGTGCATGACTTTCTTGGTACTGCTAAGAAATTGGAATAAGTTTTAAATGAAGGATGAAAGAGATTAAGAGACATTTGTAAAGATATATATATATGTATGTATATATATACACATATTGGATATATGTATTATATATATATATATAACAGGTTTCAATGCTGTGAATCCAGTTCATGTATCCTCAAAACAAAGTTCTATTTATTCACATAATTATGCATCTCTCTAGCTCCACTCCATGCTGAAGGAAGTCCATTTTAAAAAGAGCGCTGGTGAGCAGATGTTTTTGGATGACAAAAGAATCTCTGAGGCCACATATGATATTCTCAACTATGGGAGCTTTCCTCATGGAATTGGATTACGGGTGAAAGTAGGACAGTTTGTTCCACAGGCTCCACGGGGTCAAGGTTTCTCCATAAATGACGAGGCCATAGAGTGGGCCATCGGTTTTAAAGAGGTTGGTAGGCGACAGTTTCAATGCTGACTTTACACAGCTACACATATGTAATTTACAAAGAGCGCTACCATGAGATTCTGTCCCTCCCCTTCAACTGCCTACAGTGTCACATATATGGATATAACTTGCCTTGTAACCTAAGTAAATTTCCTTAACAATTGCACAATGAATAAAGAAAGAACACATAGCATCAACATATGTTTCCCAATTCGGGTATATTTAGCATCAGAAAAGGATATGAGTGCTTCTAATCAGCTAATTAAATTCAGTTTTTAATGAACTTTTTTGATTACCAACAGGATTAGATAGTACTTATGTATATTAGTCTTTCTCCTCTGATTTTTTTAGATGCCCCACTCTGTGTGCAGCAAAAGTTGTGATCCTGGATTCTGGAAAACCGCTCAAGAGGGAAAGGCTGCTTGTTGCTTTGACTGCACCCCCTGCCCAGAAAATGAGATTTCTAATGAGACAGGTACAGGTCTACAGATATCTCCTCCACATCTTTCTCTCACCCACTTATGTTCATTAGTCCAAGAAACCAAAAAGGGACTGAAAAAGGACCTTAGAATAAAAGCTACTCAATTGTTTAAGAATTTCATTATTGCAGTCAACACTCTAAACTGTTCACATGACATTCTGCTTCCTTCTGGCTTATTCTTCTTCATATTTTCGACATACTCTCAGGTATTTTTTGAAGGAAATCTCTTTTTGACATATGTTCTCCTCTAACATGGAAAACTGTTTTTCATCTTCCTCTAATCATATCTAAGGTATTTTTTATCATTTGCATCTCCCAAGTACTTTATACCAGTTCTGACCATAGTTGGTATTGGTAAACAGATTCTTAGGATTGATGAATGAATGAATTTGAAAATGATTTAATAAAAGGAAAAGGAAATGAGAGGATGCTGTACTGCTTTCTTTTAGATGCTTAGCAAAATTCTGAATATAATTATGCTACCTTCAACAATTATTCCTAGTCTCTTCTAGTTCACAGAAAAGTGGGAGAGGCAAAATTGTATCAAAAGTATCCTAAGGCATTGTGATTACCACCACAGTAGTAATACCAGTGTTTAAGAGCCTATGGTGCAAAATACGAGTTTTTTTAATTTGCTTATAGAATTCAGGGAATTCTTCCAGAGATTAAGTATTTGAGTTATATTCTGAAGGGTGAACATTCAGATCAGTGAAGGGAAAAAATTCTTTGTAGAGATCATATAAATGGCATTTCACTTTCTCTTGTTATATTAAAGGAACTGAAATGAACTTTCAATATGGTTTGAACTCAGGTGATGAGGTAAGTAGTATGTTGCATTGTTGTAAAAAGACAGAAAAACAATAACTAGCCAAAAACCAACTGTAGCAGACTGAATAGTGTTTCCCAAAGACATCAGATCCTAATATCTGGAATATGTATATGTTAATTTACAAGGAAAAAAAAAAGACTTTGCAGATGTGATTCAATGAATGATCTTGAAGTGGGGAGATTTTCCTGGATTCCCCAAGCAGGCTCTAAACCCAATCCTAGTCTCCCTGAGAGAGGCAGAGGAAGATGTGATGCACACAGCAGAGCAGGGAGCAATGTGACCACGGAGGCAGGGATTGCAGGGATTGCAGGGATGCAGCCTCAAGCCAGGAAACACTGACTGTCGTGGGAAGGTGTACATGGCAAGGAATGGATTCTCCCCTAGAACCTCCAGAGGGAACACGACCCTGCCCACCTTGATGGTCGTGATGCTGATGGTGAACTTCTGGCCTCCAGAACTGTGAGAAGATAAATTTTTCTTGCTTTAAGCCACCAACATTGTGGTCATTTGTTACAGCAGCCATAGATCAACATTTTAGCACAGATGACAAATATATTAAATGAGAAAACACTAAGAGAATGCCCTCATTTACATTTGCTAGCAAAAACAAAATTAGTATTCCTACTATTATATTTTAATGTTGTATCAAATTTCTGAGTAGTACAGATCTTCAAAAGCACATGTTTTAAAAAGCCGTGATTGTTTCCAAGATGATTCATGAGTTGACAGAAACAGTAGTGAAAACCTTAAGAAACTAGTAAATTTTTTTTTCACTAGATAGTCAATTCCATCTAGAAGAACACTCAAGTCTGAGAAAAATAAAGTAAAAAATATAAGATTAATTGGATGGTCCTGTGGGTTGAATTTTGTCTCCCCAGGGACATGGTCACTTCCTAAACCCTGGTCCTGTGAATTGACCTTATTGGAAAGAGAGTCTTTGAGGGTTTCATTAGTTAAGATGAGGCCAGATGGGATTGGGTGGTCCTTTAATCCACATGACTGGTGTCCTCACAGGAGAGGAGACTTGGACACCAGAGAGAGAAGACACCAGAGGGAGAAGAGGCCACAGGCAGAGACTGAAGGCCAAGGATTGCAGAGAAACCACCAGAAGCCAGGAGCACGGCAGGGGCAGATTCTCCCCTGTAGGCATCGGAGGAGGCGTGGCCCTTCCGACCCCTTGATTTTGGACTTCTGGCCCCCACCGCAAGACAGTAAATTTCTGTCATTTAAGCCACCCAGTTTGTGGTCCTTCGTTATGGCAGTCCTGGGAAACTAAGATGGGGGATCCCATTTTTGTTACCTCTGATACAAAGGTTATTATAAAGCTACAAATTCATTAAAGGTGATTTCAATATTGTTGTGAAAGGCTAGTAAAAGATAATAATGTCCATTTTACCACTATTGTTTGAAGATATGCTCAGTGCAGTACAAATAGAGAAAGTAAGTATTTAGTACAGAAAATAAGAAAAATTAATATTTTCAATATGATTGTCTATCAAGGTGATAGACAAGGGGATATGATTGTCTATCAGGAAACCCAAATATGAACAGTTATTAGAATTAATAATACAATTTAGTAATGTAGTGAGGTGCCAATTACTTTCAGAAAAATTAGCAAATATTATAACTAGTTAAGAATCATTTGTAATAGTCAAAATAGATCCCATTTAGTGCAGCAACAATAATTAATATATCTAATAATTAACTCATAAGAAGTATGCATGTCTAATAGGAAAAAATATTGAATATTATGGAGATATTTAATGTTGATTTGAGAATTGAGTAGAAGTGTCTCATATTGAAAGATATCAACTATTGCTAAATAAATCTGTTAAGACAAATTCTTTTTGTAAGGAAATGACAAAAAACATTTGACACTTATAGGAATTATAAAGTTTACCTGGAAAAGTAATCAGAAAAAAATATCCAAAGCTTTTGATAAACAACATTAAAATTGGGGGCTTGAAATTCCAGATATTAAAATGTACTTTTAAAACATCAAATATTTAAGAAGTGAGATATTATCACAAAATCGGTAGAGCCATGAAATTGTACACATCCAGGAGTTTCATGCCACATAACAAATCAATGCATAATCGAAAGAATAATAACATCAAGCACTTAGACAGCACTTCATATATGTCAGGCGTTATTTTCCATGCTTTATATATCTTAACTCTTTTGACATTCACAATTCCAGGATATAGAACCTATTAACATTCCCATTTTCTAGATGAGAAAATTGAGACACCAAGAAGCTAAGAAACTTCTTCAATATTATGCTGATACTAATAGTCTGAACTCCATTAAGCACGCATACTAGTTATTCATTGGTATGAGGAAAATAGTTAATGGGAACAATATTCATTTATACCGTCACCTTTTTTTCCCAGTGACAGAAGATTTTTTTTATATTTAAAAACAAAACCAACCCTCCCTCAAATAAACCCCCAAACAAAAAAAAAAAACAGATTAAATAAAATTTATAGTGAATATACCCTGCAAAAATCTGTATGTGCTATTAAATACTGTGTCTGTTACTGAGGCACAAACTTCAAACAATATACAAGTGTTCTGGGGAGTGAGGGGGGCCCCAAGTTTTAACTCTGTGGTGTTTGGGGAGACAAGATGAGAGAAGTGAGAGGAAGGGGAAAACAATTTTGTTTTTCTTAATTCTGTCCATATAAATATATTCATAAAGACCAAAAAAAGAAAAGGGAGCTTAGGATAACAAGGAAATAGAATAGGGGAGTGTGGGACCCTCCCAATTCCACCTGGCCAAAGAATATGAAAGAAATTAATTTCGTGGTGGGAGAAGAGATAAAAAGTGATAAAAGAGGATGGGAATGAGAGGGATGCAGAGAGGAACCAGATGGGGACAGACAGGGGACGATGGCAGGAGACGAGGTGTCCAGTGCCAGTGTGTTCCTCTGTCCATCTTCATTCCCACTGTCTTAGTTCCAGTTTAGTGCCTGTCTCCCTATTTTCTACCTCTGTCAGTGGTCTGTCTGGATCCCTCAACCCCCCTTCAACTTGCCCTCACCCCTACTGTGTCAGTCCCTTAGTCCTTCCTGCACTTATTGGGAGCTGGCTCGCTCCAGGATCCTCAGGTCATAGTTCTTTTTGGCCACTCGGAGTTTGAAGTGACTCACGGAGTTGCTGAGGTGAAGGGAGGCATTTTGGGCAGCCAGGGGGCTGGGGAACACAGCCACGATGGTGCACAAGGCAGCAAGGTCTGCATGGCAGCCATTCTCGGCAGTCCCACCATCCCCCCCCCCACCCCCGCCAGGCAGCCCCTGAGCATCCTTGAGCCACTGGATCTTGGTGCCAGACAGGGTGAACTGAGTGAAGAGTTTGTCAGCCTCGGTGCGGGTGATGCCCTCAGGAAGATCTGTCACCTCCAGCACCCACCCCAGGACAACATCTACTATCCTTAGATCAGTGGAGGCAGAGTTGCGTGCTTGTCTCTTGTCCCGGTTTCCATGCTTTAATCCATTCTGTCCCTGTTGCACTGTATAAGTCGACTGGCTGTGGAGCAAGGGAGGGCAGATGGACAGATTGTACTGCAGTGGCTGGCCCAAGAGGGAGAACCGCCCATCACCCTGTGCTGGACCCTCAGGCCAGGGGAACTGTGTGAGGACAGGTAGAGGACTGAGTCCTGTGCAGACGCTGCTGAGGCTGGTGACAGGAGAGGGTGCTGGGGACCGGGTAGGGGATGTGACAGGGCTGCTGCTCATCTGTGTGTTGGCCTGGGGGTTACTGTCAGGATTGTACAGGTCTCCAGGCTTCTGGCCCTGCTGATCCATGCTGTAATATTTACAGTGACTCCACTGGACCATAGATGGGTTCTGGGGAGCTTAGGGTCCATTAGGCACATTCAGCTGCATGACCACCACACCAGGCCCAGAAGGTGACACTCCTGAGTACTGCTGTGGCATCTGTGGTGGACAGCAGGGAGAAGGAGACTGAGGCATCTGGTATTGCTCAGAGCCAGGAGGTTGCAGAAACCCCACAGAAGGATTTGCACCATTCTGCTGAGCCGGTGGGATCATGCCTTAGTACACGGGTATGCCCCCTGCTGGGAGGCCCCCTTGTAGAGATTGGCTTGCAGAGACCAGCATGGGTTGCTGGAAAGGTGGCTGGACCACATTTTGAGAGTCATTACCCACTGGGACTTGGTAAGAAGGCAGTGGAGTGTACTGAACCTCCAGGCCTTGCATCTGGCCCCCTGCTGCTCCTCTGGTTGCTGAGCAGGCCCTGTTTCTGTGGCTGCTGGACCCCAATCATGCTTGGTAAGCCACCTGCTGCTGGTTAGGCATCATGGGCTGTAAACCAGGCTGCTGAGATGGCTGAGGCAACAGCTGACTGTGCTGGGGGCTGTAGGCTACCGGGTGAGAGAGACGCTGACATTGCTGGTTGGAGTTAGGATACTGTCCACGGGGACAGTAAGAACCCTGGATCTGTGGAGGGGGCTGCAGGCAGCCCTGGGGCAGCAGGACTTGCTGAGTAGGTGATGCACGGCTAGAGGTGGCATAGTTGGAGGTGGGGAGGGGCTGTCCAGTGGAAGCTGTGATGAAGCTAGTCTGCTGAGGGTATTGGGAGATAAGTGGGGGCTGGAACAAAGCTGAGGATGGGTCAGCTGCTTCAGCAGAACCTTGGCAGCTAAGGCTCATTTGTCCAAAGGGGTTGCTGACGTCATGTGCCTGTGAGATCATGTGATTATTCAAGGGTGGCTGTTGCTGAGGCGTGAGTGGAAGAGCAGAGTACAGAGGAGGAGGCCCTGGACAGACTGGGATGAGGTGACCTGGTTACACACTTCTGGGGCACCTAATGCCATACCTGGCCTAGAGGTCCTTCCTGCACTACCACATTTACTGCCTCCAATGCTGTCGCCCTGGGTGAGGACAGAAATTCCTCTGAAGCTGCTGGCTTTGGTGACAGGGGGCTGCATGCTCCGGACAGAGCCGTCAGAGTCCGTGCTGCTCCAGGGCCATGGCTCCAGGGATTTGAGTTCGCTGTCTGTGCTGCGCTGGCGGCTGCTTGAGGTATGGCTCAGCCCCTCGCGGTTCCCCCGATGTCATTTAGATATCCGTTCTGGCCAGTCTCTCAGGCAAATATTCTCTCTTGGACCCTCTGATATTCCTCCTCTCTCTCTTCTATTGACTTGCTCCTCCTTCCATCCTGCAATGGACCTCTGATTTGGTTATCATCTCAGGCCATACTGTCATCATCTCTCTTGAGAATGAGTCTCTGTTGAAACTGTTCTTCTCATCCTTCATGTGTTCTGAGAACCTCTGTTCAGGGATTCTTGTGTTACTGGTTTTGTTGATGATGACACCTTTTCCAGTTTGATCAACATTGTGGTCCATCCCAAAATAGGTAGCTACCCAGGGTAATAGCATTCAGTGATATGAGGTCATTTGAGGGAATTTCTTGAACTGGTTATTGTCATTAATAAATTCCAGAATCTCCTGTTCTAATTTTAGCAGCATCATTCTGTCCCTTGGGTTCTTTTTCAGCATATTTACAAGAAATTCTGTAGGTCTATTCCAGTGGAGTCTGTATATTCTTGGCTGGAATCTCTGGACAGCATTTTTCTTGGGACCTTTTCTTTGTTTTTGTCCTTGTCTTCCTTTTCAGAGACATCCTTTGTGGACTTCTCTTCCTTGTCAGAAGGGCAACCGATGTGCAATTGAGTTACATCCTGGGTTTCTAGTGGCCCATCAGCAAATGGGGTAGAGGACTCCTCACGCACTGCCAGGCTGCGCACCAACTTCAGCTTGGAATTAGATTTGGCTCGTTTCCTGGCATGACCATGGCTGGATGTCTGCCTCTTGTCAAAAATGAACTCATAATCCTGTGTCTCCTGATGTAAACTGGTATCCTCACCCTCTTTCTTATTTTCTTCCTTACTTGGAGTCTTAGATATATACTTGTTTTTGTTTACAGATTCTTCCACCAGTTTTTTCTGATTCTTTCATTATTTCCAGAGTCTCCTGAGTAGTGTTACTGTTAGACAGCTTCTTCAATAGAATACAGCAGCTCTACGGACTCCTGAGTAAATGCTCAGCCTTCATGAGTTCAGGGCTGGAATGGCATCACATATAAGAAAAAACCCTGGCACGGGCCGTAGCGGGGAGGGCGCCCGCGTCTCCGCCCGGGCCCACGGCCTCTCGGCTGCGGCTCAGCACCGACGGCGGGCGGCGGCGCGCTTCTGGGGGCGGGGAGGGGGGGGTGTTTTTCTCCGCGGGGGTTTCCCCGGGACTCAGGGCGGGAAAGCAGGGGGGACCGGGGCGGGGAAAGGGGAAAGGACTTGGGGAGGAGGGGGAGAGGGGCTATCTTCACCTCTTTTAGACAAGTTTTAAAAGGAAAGCATCAACTAAACTTCTGATTTTCATCTCTTTTTGTTGCTAGGACTTTACAAAATGGACTAGGTTTCCTATTTATAGAAAAATTTAGGAAAATATATAATTACCATTAACTTTGAAAACAGAAATACATTCGAGGGCAATTTCCCCCCAAAATGCAGAGTAATGCAGTCAGGATAACTTCGTACCAGAACTTTTAACATTCTAACTGAATACTTTAACCTAGGTTCATTGACTTTATTTACCTTGAGCACTGCACTTACAAACATGAATACATTGAAACGAATCAGGTGACCATATCACAGCTAAGTAGCAAAAAATATCCATCGTAATGCCATTTTCCCTTCCCTTTTCTATTTCATATGCATTTTTTTCCAATTTTAAAACATCAATATACCAGGAAACACAGGAGTAGATATCAATCAAATATCTTTAGGGTCAATTCCCCAAGCATAAGTCAATAGCAAAAATAACCAATGAAATTTAAAAACCAGTTTGATTATATAAAAACCAAACTCTTTGTACATCCAAAGGCATACAAATCTGACACTTTTTATATATGGTGCTCAGAGTGTAGCTAGAAAGTTTAAACAATAGACTGAAACAAAGAAATATTAGTGTCAGTGAATGTTGGAAATCTGTAATTTGCACGGTTGAAAATTTGGCTTTCTCATTCTGTTGCTTTTTGAAGTTTCAGACAGTTCATTCTTTTATTGAAAAAGGAAAAAATAAAAACCAAAAAACCAAACCTTAAGTTAGCTAACCTTCCAGTTAGCTAATGCCGCCATTATGCAAAATACCAGAAATCGATTGGCTTTTATAATGGGGGTTTATTTAGTTACAAAATTACAGTCTTAAGGCCATAGTGTCCAAGGTAAGGCTCAACAATCAGGTACCTTCACCGAAGGAAGGCCAGTAGTGTCCGGAAAACCTCTGTAAGCCGGGAAGGCACATGGCCGGCATCTGCTCATCCTGGATTGCATTCCAGCTCCTGGGTCAGCTCCTGTGCATTCTTCAAAATGTTGCTCTTGGGGCATTTTGTCCTCTCCTAACTTCTCTGAAGCAAAAGTCTGCTTTCAATGGTTGTCTTCAAAGTGTTTCGCTAAGTTTCAGTTCTTCCTTCTGTCTGTGAACACTTCCATAGGACTGCAGTGATTCAATTAAGAACCACCCTGAATGGTTGGGGTAACACCTCCATGGAAATTATCCCATCAAAGGTCTCACCCACAGTTGATTGAGTCATATCTCCATGGAAACACTCAATCAAAGCATTCCAACCTAATCAACACTAATACCTCTCCCCCCACAAGATTGCATCAAAGACATGGCATTTTGGGGGACACAATACATCCAAACCAGCACAGTGCCCCACACCATGACAGGTTATAGGTATTTGGAAAGGTCATGCTACCTATAATTGCCATTTATTGAGAGATGAAAGATGCTACAGGCTCATTACATGTACTCATATTCATACCACATTACATCCTAAGGAAGAAGGATTTCATTATCAACACCATTTTACTATTGATTAAATAAGACCACATGCCTCTAAGTAGAAAAGCTGAAGTTTGAACCTCATTTTATTTAACTCTTTCATATCTTTTCTTTGAACTAAATCAGGCTGTCATTTATCATCCTTAACACTATAAATTGTCTAATAAATAGAAAATCTCAACAAGGTATGAAAAGTTCATAGAGGTATGGGAAGGGTGCTCTGAAAGTTGGAGGTGATCAACCAAACAGGCTCAGGGTGCTTCCCAGGTGAAAAGGCACAAGCAGAATTTATAACTGTAGGTGTGAATTCTTCCAGACCAGAGGGAACTACAAGAAGCTTGGAGAGGCAGAAGAGAAGTCTGCACGCAGGCACACCAGTCTAGGGGAGTCAAGGGACTTGAGAGTGAAAGTAGGTTTGCATCAAACTTATGGTGTGAAAAGATGAGGTGGGATAAACATAGAAGTGAGACTGGAAAGGGTCTTTTTAAGCACTTTATGAGTTTGGGTGCTTTCCTAAAGATTAAGGCAACCACTGTGCTAGTTTAGGCAAAGTAAAATGTTAAGACTTCATTTTGGGAAACATTACCAGTGTCTAAATGGTGTCGATTGGATGAAAGATATTTAAAGACCAAGTTGCTGTTATAATACAGGAGTAAGTGATTAAGATTTCAAAAATGTAGAGCAAGTAAAAATAAAGAGAAGATGAATTTAAGAATATATCAGGCATCATAAATAGTCATTCTGAAGCACTGCAAGCAAAGGTTCTAGACTTGATCATGTCTATATCCCCAGAACACAGCAAGCTGCCTGCTTCATTCCAGTCTTTCATTAAATCTTTTCAGTGTTGAAATAATAATCCAAGAGACAGAGAACGTAATTATAATAGAAACAGGCTGATATGGTGGTGTTTTGGTGTGAAAAAAACAGCAGAGACAATACAAAATCAGCAGAAACACTACTTGTGTTTTCATAAAAAGAATAAAGTTGATTATTGTAATTAAAATTATTGTGTGTTTAAGAGCCTGTATTTGCTAGCTGATTAGATATAAGGAGGAAATTTTAAACCAAATTGCAAAACTTCAGGATCCATGAAGTGAAAAATACCCAATCAGAGACATTGATGTCTCCCATTTCTCAACAGATATGGATCTATGTATCAAGTGTCCAGACTCTCAATATGCAAATACGGAGAGGGATCGCTGCCTCCAGAAGGTCGTGACCTTCCTGGCTTTTGGAGACCCTTTGGGGGCAGCTCTGGCCTGCACAGCTCTGTGGCTCTCTCTCCTCACTGCTGTGGTCCTGGGGATCTTTGTGAAACACCGAGACACTCCCATAGTCAAGGCCAACAACCGGACTCTGAGCCTCATCCTGTTCATCTCACTCATCCTGTGCTTCCTCTGCTCCTTGGTCTTCATTGGCCGTCCCAACACGGCCACCTGCATCCTCCGACAAGTGGCATTTGGAGTTGCATTTACCGTGGCCATTTCCACGGTTTTGGCTAAAACTTTCACTGTGATTCTGGCTTTCAAGGCTACAACTCCGGGAAGAAGGTTGAGGCAGTGGTTGGTCTCAGGGGCCCCCAATTCTGTCATTCCTACCTGCTCCCTGATCCAGCTGATCATCTGTGGATTCTGGCTGGGAACTTCTCCACCCTTCGTTGACAGAGACACTCATTCCGAGCCTGGCAGCATCATCATTGAGTGTAACAAGGGCTCCATCACTGCATTCTGCTGTGTCCTAGGATTCCTGGGCTCCTTGGCCCTGGGGAGCTTCACCTTGGCTTTCCTGGCCAGGAACCTGCCTGATGCCTTCAATGAAGCCAAGCTCCTGACCTTCAGCATGCTGGTGTTCTGTAGCGTCTGGGTCGCCTTCCTTCCTGTCTACCACAGCACCAAAGGGAAGGCCATGGTGGCTGTGGAGATCTTTTCCATCTTGGCCTCCAGTGCTGGGCTCCTGGGCTGCATCTTTGTTCCCAAATGCTACATTATACTGCTAAGGCCCAAGAGGAACACCCTGATGGGGCTAAGGGATAAAACAAGTCCTGTGGGGCGATGAGCAAACTTTTTTGTCTTGGGTAAATTGGGCTCCACATCTAAATTAAATTGTTCCTTTCATAAGATATGAGAGAATGAGATAAGGATTGGATGGGTTTCACAGTTTTCAGCATTCACGTGTCTCTCCTTTCTCTTTTTCATAGTGTCAGGGTATCACAGCTCACAATCAAGCACATTTTTCAAGCCTAAATTTTCTCTCAGAGTAAAGTCTGCAGTAACCCACACACATTACAGTATGGATGGCTGCCATTCATTCCTTCAGCATCTTTGCTAATCCACCTATTGGTGGCATTCTTCTTCTATTTTCATATTTTCTGCATTTGCCTCTCTCAAATTAAAGTCTCTCCTAATATATTAGCCAGCTCCTATGTGACCATTTATTAGTTATTCCTTCATTTTTTGCTAGTTTAAAATGCTACATTTATTATATACATACCCCTGTATATTTAGGAGTTTGATTCTGTGTTTACCAATAGGTCCTATCTTAATTTAAAGGTTTAGTTAGATAGCTGGTAGCACAATTCTTCTTTCATTGTTCTTTCTGTTCAAAGTGGACACTTGTATTCCTACACATTGTCTTCCAATTGAAAATCATCTTGAAAATGTCATTAAAAATAATGTGGGGTGATATATGCTTGTCCTGAGTTTTCCATGTATTTGGGGGAGAATTTCCATATATGTTCTTCATTACAACATTTCTTTCCAAAACACAGTGCCTCTCTTTATATAAATATGTTTCATACTAGTTGCAACAGCCCCCTTTCAGTAAATGATGTCCATTTTAGAAGCCCATCAAATGAGGTCCCCACTCCAGTGCTCAGACTCCACTCTTGACATTGGTGATGTTGTCACAGAGGTAGAAGAGAACGGGTAGGACCACACCGTGGCTTGCAAACCTTCTGCTTAAGGGAGGAAGTATCTCTTGAGCTTATGTTTCATTTTGAAATGCAAGTCACAAGGCCAAGCTTAATGTCACTCTTGTGGGAATATAAAACCCTCCCACACTGAGGAAAAAAAAACACCTGACACCAATAATGCAATCTACTACAGTATGCCCTCTTGGTCGCAAATATTTGCTTCCATCCCTTCTGCACATGCATTCCCAAAGGGAAAGAAACTAAAGGTCCAACCAATAATATCATCAGGTCTCATAATATTCTCTAAGTTATGCCTTGTATGACCCTCTTAATCCAGAGATATGTGAATTAAAAAACATTGTCTCTCCTTAGGAAATGGCTGATATTTAATCAGATTTGTCCTACAAAAAAAGACATTTCATATAATTCAAACTGAAACAAATTTCTGTATCATCTTTTTCTATTTTCTGCTGGGGTAAGAAACTACCTCAAAATTTCTATGGCTTGCAACAAGATTTATTTATTTCTCTCTTACAGTTAGATTTATCTCTATACTCTGGGGTCCAGGCTAAAAAAGCAGCTCTATCTGGGACACTCTTGTTGTTGGAAGTAGAGGAAAAAGGATGCTTGAAGAAACCTGAAATGGCTCATAAAACTTCTGTTTGCATGTGGTATATATGCACATTTTATTTTTGTCCACATTTTATTTGTCAAAGAAATTCATAGTCAAGTTTGAGTTCAATGGGATAAAAAAGGAAATCTTCCTCTACTCTAAGGAAGGGCAAAAATACTTGGAAAATATAATGCAATTTACTGCTTCCATCCAGTGATTTTTTGTTAATTTAATTACTGGGATAATATGGGATTTTCTTTTTTTGGTATTTTGAGGTGTTTTTTAATTACATTTTCCTCTAATATTTCTGAAGTATAAGAAAGGTATTACTTTTTGTATCTTGATACATATGGAGCCAGTTTCCTGGTTGTTATATTGCAGTCTGAAGTACTTGGGTGTTTTTAGATAAGCACTCATGCAAAGATTTTATTTTCTATTTTTTGCAAATATTTATACCCAAATTTATTTTTTAGGTATTATTTAGTTAACTATTTAGTATCTTTTATATGAGTTATGATTTGTGCTACCTGGTAGACTACTTTCCTTTAGTTACAATGTTAAAAATATCCTACCATTAATTATGATGTTTATTTTAAGATATATATATTTCTGATCAAATTAAGAATACTTTTGGAAATTTCTAGATTCTTGAGTAGTACCAGGATTAGGGATTGAATTTCATGGAATAGTTTTTGTTATTTATTGAAATTATAAGTTTATTTTTCAAACACTGAAATTTTGTATGACATTAATAGATCTAATTTTTTTGAAATTTTTTTCTTTTTTTAAATTTAGATATATTTACATACCATACAGTCATCCATGGTGTACAATATACTGTTCACAGTACCATCATATAGTTGTGCATTCATTACCACAATCTATTTTTGAACATTTTCCTTATACCAGGAAGAATCAGAATAAGAATAAAAAATAAAAACAAAAAAAGAAGACCCAAATCATCTTCCCCATCCCACCCTATTTTTCATTTAGTTTTTGTCCCCATTTTTCTACTCATCCATCCATACACTGGATAAAGGGAGTGCGAGCCACAAGGTTTTCACAATCACACTGTCACCCATTATAATCTACATTGTTATACAATTGTCTTCAAGAGTCAAGGCTACTGGGTTGGAGTTTGATAGTTCCAGGTATTTACTTCTAGTTATTTCAACACACAATAACCTAAAAAGGGTTATCTATATAGTACATAAGAATGTCCACCAGAGTGACCTCTCAACTCCATTTGAAATTTCTCAGCCACTGAATCTTTATTTCATTTCATTTCACATCCCCCTTTTGGTCAAGAGGTTCTCAATCCCATGATGCCAGGTCCAGATTCATCCCTGAGAGTCATATCCTGCATTGCCAGGGAGATTTACACCCCTGGGAGTCAGGTCCTATGTAGGAGGGAGGGCAGTGAGATCACCTGCCAAGGTGGCTTAGTTAGAGACAGAGGGCCACATCTGAGCAACAAAGAGGTACTCGGGGGAGACTCTTAGGCACAATTATAAGCAGGTTTAGCCTCAATAGATCTAATTTGAATAATAATTTAATTATTGGACAAAATTTAACTTGATGTATTAATCCTTAAAACCAATTACTTTTGTTAATACTATATGTAAATGTTTTGTGTCTCCATCTATAAATAATATTGGCCTAGAGTTTTATGTTTTTGTGTGATTATTTTTGGGTTTGTGGGAATTATGCATACATACACAAACATTTATATATAAATGCTATGGAACAGGACTGAAACATTACACAAGAAAGTGTAAGAGGGGAGTATACGAAATCAATACACTTATTTAATGAATTTTGCTTCCCTACAATGTCTGACCCCTTTAGAATAATAATATCAGTATATTCAAAGAAAGATAAAAAATAAAACTGAAGAAACTCACCCAATTAGTTGATTCTAATACAAAGCTACAAACAACACAATTAAAAAATGGGAAAATGACTTGAATAGACACTTTTCCAAAGAAGATATACAAGTAGCCAAAACATTCACAAGAAAAGATGCTCAACACATTAGTGATTAGGGAAATGCAAATCAAAACCACAACAAGATTCCACTTCACCCCACTAGGATGGCTATAATTTTGAAAAAGGAAGAATAAGGATTGGTGTGTATGCTGAGAAATTGGAACTCTCATAATTTGCTGGTGAAGACATAAGATGGTACATCCACTGTGGAAAAAATTTGGCACTTTCTCAAAAAGTTAAATATAGAATTACCATATGACACAGAAATTCCACTTATAATATATACCCAAGAGAATTGAAAACATGTGCCCACACATATTTTGTCCAGGATGTTCATAATAATAGCCAAAAAGTGGTGGAAATAACCTAAATGTCCATCAACTGATGAATGGCTAAAGAAAATCTAGTATGTCCATATAATGCAATATTATTCTGCCATGAAAAGGAATGATGTACTGATACATGGTACCACATGGACAAACTTTGAAAACTTTATGCAGACACATAAGGCCATATATGAAATATTCCCAGTAGGCTAATCCATAGAGATGGAAAATAGATTAGTGATTACACGGGGATGGAAGTGGATGGATTTCCTACTTAACAGGTTCAGAGGTTTCATTGGTAGTGATGAAAACGTTATGAAATTAGATAGTATTGATGATGGTCCAATGAATTGCATACTTCAAAATAGTTAAAATGGAGAATTTTGAGTTATGTTAATTTTATAGCAATAAAACATATAAAAATTGTATTCCCTTGTAGGCTGTTCAGTTTTTGTAAGGTCTTGGTGATGTCTTTTCATTTCTGATTTTGATCCTGTGTTCTCTCTGTCTCAGTCACTGTCTCTTTTTCGCTTGGTCAATGTATTAATTTTCTGTTGCTGCTGTAGCAAATTATCACAAACCTGCTGCTTAACACCACAGAAATTTGTTTTATCACAATTATGAAGGTCAGAAAACTGAACGGGGCTGCACAGGGCTAAAATCAAGGGGTTGGCAAGGCTGGTTCCTTCTGGAGGCTCCGGGGAGGATTTGGTCCTTGCCTCTTCCAACTTCTCGAGGTTGCCAGCATTTTTGGCTCAAGACTTCATCACTACAACCTCTTGCTTTGCTTGTCCCATTAACTTCTCTTCTGTCATCAAAATATCCCTCCATGCTCCTCCCCCTTGTAAGGACACCTGATTATAGTGGACCCCCCAGATAATCTAGGATAATCTTCCCATCTCAAGACCCTTAACTTAATCATATCTGCAAAGTTCCTTTTATAGCAATTTAGGATTCTGATCCCTCCCCCACCTGGGGTTATTGTTGTTGGCTGTTTGTTTGCATATTGACTTGTCTGGACTGTAGCATCTTTCTGCCCACAGTTTGCAGTTGTTGCTGTCTCTGCTTAGGTTTTTATGTTAACTCTTATTTTTATTTCTAAGCCTGGCATCCTAGAGGTTGCAGCATAACTTACCAGTCAGCTAAAAATTGATCAGAGGTTGTGCTTAAATATCTTGACCATATGTCTCCCACCCTTTGCAGTTGGATATGTGTGTGGGTTGCATAAAAATTCAAAGTTCAAGGCAATTTTCATGTTATTTTCCTCATTGCTAAAACAAATACCATGCAATACGTTGGCTTCAACCATGGGAATTTATTGTTTCATGGCCTTGAGGTTTGAAGAACTACCATTCAGGGTGTTGTCAAGGTGATGCTTTGCTCCAAAAGACTCTTGTCTAGAGCTGGCTGTCAGTAATCCTTGGTCCTGGGCTCCTCTGTCACATGGCAATGCACATGGTGGCCTCTCCTGGCCTCTCCCTTCTCTTCCAGGTTCCATTGACTTTCAGCTTCTGGCTGTTCCTTCTGTGGCTTTTTTCTTTCTCTCTGACCTTCCCTATAAGGCCTTTCATAATAGAATTAAGACTCATCCTAGGCCATACCTTATCTGAAGTAACCTCATCAAAAGTTCCTATTTACAAGGGTTCACACCTACAGGAATGGGATAACGTTAATAAATGTTTTTCTGCAGTACATAGCTCCAAACCACCAGGCATGTCTGCTTTGACTTTATTTTCTTTTGGATCTTCTTATGCCTCCTCTGCACCTGCACAAGGGTTCACATTCACTGGGAAAGTGTAGCTATTTGGGGCCCTCTCCAGTCTGTCCTGAGCTTGTGTGAAACATGGTGCACGTACACGGCTTCCCAAACTTTCCATACAGGTAGGAACGTATCAAGGCCCATGTCTCATTCTCTGGATTTCCCTTCCATTTCTGGCAGGGCTGCTGGAATAGTGCTTGCCTCAACATATAGCAAAACTTTGCACAGCTGAGTTGTTGGCCTTCCCAAATTTTTCACCATCAAGATTATTTGTTTTCCTTATCAAACTATTTGTTTATCTCACGAGAGCAACGTATTTCCTTCCCTTGGAACAACTTTATTGGAATGGTTCAATGCGGAGCAAAAGGAAAAGCACAATAATAGATGAGACAAGCTTTAAAACTTCAGGAAATCTCAACTGTTGAGATTCTTAGGTATGATTATTTCTACTGGATAAGATATGAGCAAAATTTTTTTCAATTTATTTTTTTTAATTTTTTGATCTATTTTTAAGTCTACTATTTAAAAATATTAGAGAGAAGCATCTAGCATTCGCAGAACTTTAATATGTCAAAAATGTTATGAAAAGTATAAAATTATAATAAAATGAAGAATTTTAAACAAAAATAATTTTCCTTGATTTAGAATAGTTTCCTAATGAAAATACTAGCATAGAAATAATATATGAAGTCTATACAGATATGAAAGTGTGGATATGTTTGTGTATTTTCTTCTGGTCTGTTTATTTTGGGACACTTTAATTATATTGTGCATGCATAAATTATTTACATTTACAATTACCTTCTTCCACTCTTACTATGCTGTGATAATTTTACCATTTTAGGCAACTCCTTTGAAACATAATTTTTAATTGTTATATGTTATTAGCTCTTATGGAAATATAATATTTTTGTTTAGCCCTTCTTCAGTAGGCTATCACCAACATTTCCAAAAATCTTTGCGTGAATCTCATAAGTTCCTTTGCCTTTGGCCATTGCCTTCCCAATGAAAATGAAACCTTTTCCCTTAAACAAGATCAAGAAAAATTCATTAATTTAATACCTTTTAAAAAATAGTTACTGATATTTTAAAAAGAAAACTTGAAATTTAAAAGAGCATTTAAATAACTCATCAGAGGCCTTTTTGGATGTGGAGAATTTTTTGTTTTTTAAATACAGACATGTGTACACACTGTGCGTGTTCAGCTCAATGAAGCTTCACAGAATAAATACACCCATGGAACTGTGACTCCAAACAAGAGAAAACATTCCCAGAATGCAGAGCCTCCCTTGTGCTCCTTCCAGTCATTCCCCACCCCACAATAAACCATTATTCTGTCTTCATTTATCAGAAATAACTTTTACCTGCTTTTTAACTTTAAATAAATGGGACTCTTACCTTAGGGCCTATTTGTGTTACTAAGATTCATCCATATTGTTGCATAAAGTGGTGGACTGTTCTTTCGTATTGTTTGTGCAATATCCTATTGTATGAATTTACTTACCCATTCTATTGCTTTTGGACATTCAGGTTGTTTTCAGTTTGGGCTATTAAATTCTGATGTGTCGAATGTTCTTGGAGAATGCTGCAAATAGGCACACATTTCTGTTGTGCATATTCATAAGAGTGGAATTGCTGGGTCATAGGCTAATTGTATGCCAGCCTTTCAAATTGGCTGTATAATTTACACTCCACCAGCAGTATATGAGAGTTCCAGTAGTTTCACAAATGGATTAATACTTGCCACAATCAATCTCTTTAATTTTAGCCATTTAGGTAGGAGTGTAGGGCTATCTCATAGCAGATTTAATGCAAAACAAGAGCTGGTAAGTGGGTCATGATAGCTCCAATTGTGCTTGTTACGGTTGAAGTTCTGTTTTTACATAAGAACATGCAATTCAAAGGAAAAATTGTTGTGCTAAGCTGGGATCAAATCCAGTGCTGTGTACCTTTGAAGACTGCTGGAACCATGTTGGATTTTAAAATTGGCTGATTAGGCCAAGTTTTAAAAGAAAGTTTATTGGTGTGAAAATACAATCCAGCTTAAGAAAGCCAACAAGATAAATGTTTCTGAAATAGTACAAAAGGGAGAAATTGTATTTCTATTGCATAAGTAATTTCATAGAAAGTCTACATGTCAGAAATGCACTTACCCTAGAATGTGTTTACTAAAACATAATTTATCCAAGAAAAGAATTTGCTTATGGTATTCCAGGGTTACATATTCTTATAAGTGTTACTAATCTACCATGTTTCAAGTTAATTCAAACAAAAGACAACTTCAAAGGAATACTGGAAGTACATGATAAACTACAACAGATGGCTCCATTAAATTCAAATGAAGATATTTTTCAGTTTATAGCCTGCAGCTACTGATACTTGAACAGATACTTGACTAAAAAACAAGCGGAAGTATAAAGCATCCAAATATTTCATTTGCATAGCCTGACTTTACATGTGGAATAAACACACTGAGTATTCAATCCATAGGTGCTTTCAGCCTGTCTCAAGTTGTCAGCCTATTTCTCAGCTTTGAATATTGTACACAAATAATACTTGAAAGAGATCTTCAGTTTTTCTAGAGAGATTAAAACATTTATAAAATTAATGGCTTCTTCATCAAGACTGTTGGGCAAATTTGGGTATATGTGGATTTGAGATTTTCCTTTCTTATTCTATTTTGACTATAGTTTGCTCATGGAATTATTTTAAGGCTGTTTGCTCATTTTGGTTTTGCAGATGTTAAAAAAAATTAATGGCTTCTGTTCATAGCAGAGCTGGTTCAGTAAAACATGCCACAATTATTTACATATTTCAGCAAAGGATAAGAGAAAGCATATGTGTCAATGTGTTATATTTCTTGTTTATCTTGTAAAGATAAAATATAATGGTGATAGTATAAGCAATCTTCAGAGACGACATTTTGTGCACTATATCAGGTATGTATTTCAGAGTTAAAATTATTTTAGGTTCATATATGTATTTGATTGAACCATATAAAATTGCCAATATTGAATCCTTTCTGATCTTCAAAGAAAGGAAATTTTAAATGGCTCAATCTAAATGCAATTTAGGCAACCTATTCAGGAGAGCAGTTCATAAAGGCCATGAGGACTATTTTTAAATTGTTATTCTGTTTCCCATCTACTCAACTTATTCTCCTTTAAAAGCAAATACTCCACCAGAATTTTACAAAATCTTTTCTGTAAAATATCTGAAACATGATTTTCTTTATAGCATTATTTCAATGGAAAATATGCTTTTAGAAAATAAGTAAACAGGTAAGATTCCCATGGTTATAATGATAGATTTAGAATGACAGAGCTTCTAATTTAGGATGCTTTCAGTGAAAGCATGTAAAACATGTAAACAAATGTGGCATAAACAATTGGAATTTATACTATTTCACATAACAAAGCAATACAGAGATAGCATGCACCATGGCTGGTTTAGTGGCTCCACCGTGTCATCAAGGACACTTACTCCTTCCTTTATTCCACTAGACCATCCTCAGGATGCTGATGTCCTTTCTCACACTTGTGATCTCATGATTATAAAATAATTTGTAAAGTCGCAGGCTTCAATACTAAAAAATTACCAGAAGCCAGAAAAATTACCTGGGGAAAAGAGTTCTTTCCTTGCACCTCTTCTTATGTAGCGGGGAGTGAAATACTTCCTGAATGCTCCCCAACAGATGCTTCCCATCTCATTAACCAGAACCAGGTCACTTAGTCCTCCCTAGTTGCAAGAGATTCTGGGAAATTATCTGTCACCAAGCTTCTATTATGGCAGGGAATGTCAGTCACCAAGGATGATTGAGGACAAAACAATTGGGGTGGCAAATGACAGTATCTGCCCATGGTCCACTCACATCACCACTGAACATCCACCTAAAGTACTGGCCACAGCTACATGGAATACAGTCACCCTTTCCCATGGAAACCAACTCCAAAGTCTCATCCAGTGTCTGCTCCCACCTCCACATCCAATCTTTCATTTTCTTTCATCTTTTATTGTGGAAAAATATACACAGCAAAATTTATCATTTTAAGTGTACAGTTCAGTGATATTAGGTACATTCACAATATACAATAACAATCACCAATATTTCCTGAATTTTTTCATCACCCCAAACAAAATCTCTATACTCACTAATCAATAACTCCCTCACCCCACCCCCATCCACACTCTAAGCCCTTGGTAACCTCTATTCCACTTTGGGTCCCTATGAATTTGCCTATTCTACTCCTGTAATTGGGAATATGCAGCATGTCACTTTTCATAATGTTTTCATAATTCATTCAAGAAATAGCTTATAGAAGAACTTCATTCCTTACTATAACTGAATAATGTTCCATCGTATGTATGCACCACATTTTGTTTATTCATTCATTTGTTGATGGACACCTTTTGCTATTGTTGAATAATCCTGCCATGAACAGAGTATTTGAGCATCTATGTTCAGTACTTTTAGGTATATAATTAGAAGTGGAATTGCTGGATCATATTTCAATGTTTTACTTTTTTTGGCTCTGTTTATATATTTTATTAAGTTGCACTTACATATTGTCATATTACAAAGGCAATTGAGTGGAAGAAACTTCCCTTTCATATCTGAATCATCTGAAATAACATAAACAAAGCTATACATTAAAAATTATCAATTGGATAACAACAACAAAAGATAAATTAAGAAAACAAGAAAACTTTCCTTTCTTACAAGTGGGTATAGAAGTGGACTTAATTTGCTTTTCTTTTTAAAAACCTCCAAAGAGAAAAGCAGCTTAACATCTAATGAAAATGAATAAAAGTTTTGTTTTCTAAGCTACTGGTCTCCAATCCATTTTCTGCTTTCTGTTGTTTTGATGCAGGTTCTTCCTTGACTGCTTCTTCCCTTGCTCTTTTCACTGTTCCAGCTGCACCATTTTTATTATACTCATCATCACTAACAAACTTCGTTTTCTTGCCCTGAAACTGTAGGTTTCCTTTAGCAGACCCAGCCTGGGCAGCTTTATTTCATTTTACTTTTCCTTTAAATCTGTGATCTTTTGACTTCCATTGGTTTAGGGATTCTTGTTGATCTTCTATGATTTTTTCCCAAGTGTCTTCCTTCAATTCTCCTTCTAGTACTTGTCATTTCACATATTTGTTCCTCAATTGTAGGTTACCACTGTAGGTTGTATTTTTGACTCTCCAGTGCTTCTCTAGATTTTCTTTAAATAGAATTATTCCCTCTTTTGCTCCTTTGATAAAGTCTATCCATTTTATTTCAACATGACTTGAGTAAGGGATATGAAAGTCCTCTCTACAGGTCTGATCATTTGAGTTACCTGAAAATTTCAGAAAGCATTCAATCTTGTCTTCTAGAGATTTCATTTCAGCATCTTCTGCCAACTTCTGTTTTTCTTCTTTCTCTTGTTTGGCTGTTAATTTAACTTAGCTTTCACTTCATTTTGCTTTCTTCCTTCTTTTACCTTCCTGCCATTCTTTTATGTCAACAAAGGTTGCATCAGTTGGGAAGCCTTTAATATAAATTGATCTGTTTTTAACATCATTTTTATACTTGTCAGTCACTTCAGAGAGAGGTTTACTTGGAGAGCTTCTGACTTTAGTTTTATCTTCACTTATTTCCTGAGTTCTGCCTTATTTGCTCAATGCTTCTACTATTATAGTAAAGTCTGTTGTTACATGGTTTAACCTATTGAATTTTTTCATTATCTCCAAATGTACCTAGGCTTCATCCAATTTGATATGTTCTTTAAAAATTTACACTGTGGCAAATTAAAGTCACCAAAATAATACTCAATTTGCTAAAAGATTTTGGCCTCCAGAGTAGCCATCTTTCATTATCACCATTTTCAGCCATTGTGGCAAACCTTAGGGTCCTGGTGTCACAGAGCTGAGCCACAGGACCACTAGGAGCAACAGTCTGGATTTCCAATGCCTCTGGAGTTACCACCAACCTGTTTTCCACAGCAGCTGCACCACTTTACATCACAACCAACAATGTAGGCAAGTTCAAATTTCCCATATACTCACAACACTTATTTCCCTTCCTTTTTTTTTTTTTTTTGGATAATAGCCATCCTATGGATGTGAAGTGGTACCTCATTTTGGTTTTGATTTGATTTGCATTTCCCTAATGGCTAACAATGTTGAGTTTCTTTTCATTTTCTTCTTGACCATTTTTACATCTTTTTTGGAGAAATGACTATGTAAGTCCTTTGCTCATTTTTAATTTGGGTTTTTTTTTTTTGTTGTTCAGCTATAGGAGTACTTTATATATTTTGGATATCAATCCCTTATTATTTATATGATTTGCATTTTTTTCTCCCATTCTGTGGGTTTTCTTTTCATTCACATTCAGATATATATATTTCAGTGCTGTTAATTGCTTTCATACTCTTGTGCTACCATCACTACCGACCATTACCAAAACATTTCCATCATCCAAATTGAAACCCTGTTACATTTTAAGCCTTAACTTCCCATTCCTTATCCCCACCCTGTCCCCTGGTAACCTATATTCTTAATCCTGACTTATGAGTTTGCTTATTCTAATTGTTTCAAGACATGAGGTCATACAATATTTGTCCTATTGTGTCTGGCTCATTTCACTCGATATGATGTCTTCACGTGTCACTCATGTTGTTACATGTATCAGGATGTCATTTCTTTTTATGGATGAATAATATTCCATAGTACGTTTATACCACATTTTGTTTATCTATCTATCTGTTGATGGACACTTAGGTTGAGTCCATCGTTTAGCAATTGGGAATAATGCTGCTATGAACATCAGTGTGCAAATATCAGTTCGAGTTCCCGCTTTCAATTCTTTTTGGCATATACCTAGTAGTGGGATTGCTGGATCATGTGGTAGCTGTACCTGGTTTTCTGAGGAACCACCAATCTCTCTTCCACAGTACGTGCACCATTTTAGTTGCCACCACCAATGAATGAGTGTTTCTATTCCTCTGCATCCTCTCCAACACTTGTTATTTTCCATTTTTAAATAGCAGCCCTTCTAAAGGATGTGAAATAGTATCTCATTGTGGTTTTGATTTGCATTTCCCTGATGTCTAATGATTTTAAGCATCTTTTCATGTGCTTTTCGGCTATTTGTACATATTCTTTGGAGAGATGTCTGTTCAAGTCTTTGGCCCATTTTTAAATTGGGTTGTTTGTTGTTTTGTTGTTAAATTAAAGGATTTCTTTATATATTCTGGATATTATTCCTTTATCAGAAATGTGGTTTCCAAATATCTTCTTCCATTGTGTAGGTTGCCATTTTACTTTCATGATAAAATCTTTGAAACAAAAGTTTTTTAATTTTCCTGAGGTCCCATTTACCTATTTTTTCTTTTGTTGCTTGCACTTTGGCTGTAAAAAAAAACATTGTCTAACACAGGGTCTTGAAGATGCTTCCTTACATTTGCTTCTAGGATTTTGATAGTTCTAGCTTTTATATTAGGGTATTTGATCCATTTTGAGTTGATTTTTGTATATGGTATGAGGGAGGGGACTTCATTTTTTTTTTTTTTTTTTTTTTTTTTTTTTTTTTTTGCATGTGGAGATCCAGTTTTCTGAGCATCATTTGGTGAAGAGACTATTCTTTCTCAGTTGAATGGTCTGTGCCCACTAGTTGGCCATAAATGTCAGGGTTGATTTCTGAGCTGTCAACTCTATTCCACTGGTCTATATGTCTGTCCTTGTGCCAGTACCATGCTGTTTCAAGTATTGTGGCTTGGTAATAAGTTTTAAGAATGAAAAGTGTGTGTTCTCCATCTTCATTCTTCTTTAAGATGGCTTTAGCTATTTGGGGCCTCTTATCCATCCATATAAATTTGATGGTTGGCTTTTTCCATTTCTGGAAAGAAGGTTCTTGGAATTCTCACTGGGATTGCATTGAATCTGTAAATTTCTTTGGGTGGTAATGACATCTTAACTATATTTATTCTTTCAGTCCATGGACAAGGAATGTTCTTCCACGTATTTAGGATTTCTTTCCTTTCTTTTAGCAATGTTTTGTAGTTTTCTGTGTACAAGTCCTTTGGATCATTGGTTAGATTTATTCCTAGATATTTGATTCTTTTAGTTGCTATTGTAAATAAAATTTTTTTCTTGGTTTCTTCTGATTGTTAATTGTTTTGTATATTGTTTTTGGGTGTTGATCTTGTATTTTCCCCCAATTTGCTGAATTATTTATTAGATCAATGAGATTTGTTGTGGTTTTTTTTCTGGATTTTTGGTATATAGGATCATATCATCTGAAAATAAGGAAAGTTTTACTTCTTCCTTTCCAATGTGGATCCCTTTTATTTCACTTTCTTTTCTGATGACTCTGGTAACAACTTCCAATACAGTGTTGAATAACAGTGGTGACAGGGTCCTCCTTGTCCTGTTCTTGATATCAGAGGGAAACCTTTCAGTTTTTCACCATGGGATGTCATCTGTGGACTGTACATGTATGCCCTTTAACATGTTGAGAAAGTTTCCTTTTATTCCTAGTGTTCCAAGTGTTTTTATCAAGAAAGGATGCTGTACATTTCTGCATCAATTGAGATGATCATGTGATTTTTTTCATTCATTCTGTTGTTTTTCTTATGTTGAAACAACTTTGCATACCACAGATAAATCCCACTTGATCATGTGTATAATTCTTTTAATATGCTATTGGATTCAGGTTGCTGGTATTTTGTTGAGGAGTTTTGCACCTATATTCATAACAGATATTTCTCTGTAGTTTTCTTGTGGTGTCCTGTGGTAGCTTTGATATTAGGGTGATGTTGACCTTGTAGAATGAGTTTGGGTGTATTTCATCATCTTCAATTTTTTGGAACAGTTTGAGAAGAATTGGAGTTATGTCTTCTTTGAATATCTGGTAGAATTCCCCTGTGAAGCCATCTGGTCCTGTGCTTTCATTTGTTGGGAGGTTTCTGATGACTGATTCTATCTCTTTATTTGTAGTTGGTTTGCTGAAATGTATTTCCTCTTCAGTCATGTATGTTTCTAAGAATTTGTTCATTTCATCTATGTTATCTAATTTATTGGCAAACACTTGTTCATAGTATCCACTTACAGTCCTTTTTATTTTGTGGAGTTAAAATTTAACATCCTAAATTCATAACGATCATATTTGGTTTGACACCAACCTAAGTTCAATAGCATGCACATATTCGTTTCCTATACTTCTCTATCTCCATCACCTTTTTAAGAAATCTTTGTTGTCACTTTTTTGTACATTGTATTCCAAAATTGTAGATTTATCATACTTTATATGAATTTGCATTTTAGCACCTGTAGAAGGAAGACGTGGAGTTACATAGCAAACAATACAATAATACTGGCATTTATAATTACCCAATGGTTAACTTTACTGCAGGTCTTTATTTATTTATGCTGGTGTGAACCAATGTCTGGTGTCCTCTCTGTTCAGTCTGAAGACTTTAACATTGTTGGTAAGGCTGTCTAGCTTTAAGAATGGTCATTCATCAATTGAGATGACTTCCCTCAGTTTTTGTTTATCTGAGAATTGTTAATCGCGCCCTCATTTTTCAAGAAGAGTCTCACTGGATATAAAATTCTTGGCTGGCAGTTGTTTTCTTTCAGCATTTTAAGTATTTCAAACCATAGCATTCCTGACACCCTACTTTCTGATGAGAAAATTAGCACTCAATCCAATTGGGATTCCCTTGTACATAACACATTGCTTTTCTCTTGCAGCTTTCAGAACTTTCTCCTTGTCCTTTGTATTTGATAGTGTAATCAACATATGACAGGGTATATTTTTCTTCATGTTTCCCTCTTTGTTGTTGTCTGACCTTCTGTGATGGGCATATTCATACCTTTTGCTAAGTTTGTGAAGTTGTCTGACATACTTTGTTTGACTATTCCTTCTGCCGCCTTCTCTCTTCCTTCTCCTTCTGGGACTTCCATAATGCATTTATTGCTATGCTTGACGGTGTCCATAAGCTGTCTTAGGCTATTATTGCTTTCCATATTTCTTTTATCTTACTGCTCCTCAGTGTGACTAATTACAAGTGTCTTTTCTTCAAGTTCACTGATTCTTTCTTCTGCCAGCCCCAACCTGCTTTAGAAACCCTCAGGGACATTTTTCATTTCAATTTTTTGATCATCAACTCCAGTAGTTCTGTTTGGTTCCTTTTTAAAATTTCTACTTCTTTACTTAGGCTCTCATATTGTTCATTGATTATTTTCCCGATATCCTTTAGTTTCTTCTTCATACTTTCCTCTATCTCCTTGAGCACTTTTAAGATCATTTTTTAAAGATTTTGTTCCATATGTCTACATTCATGTCTTCTTCGTTGTTTTCTGTATTTTTATTGTCTTCCTTCGGATGGACCATCATTTTCTGTTTCTTTGCTTGTATTGTACTCTTTTTGTTGCACACTACATTTTAATATTTTAAAATGCTAACTCTTGGATTTATGCCATGGGATGTCTTTGTTTTGTTTTGTTTTGTTTTTTTAACCCACCATTGATAAGATAGATTTTCTTCAGATTTGTCTTTCCTATCAAGAAAGTCTGCCCAAGGCAAATGCAGTGTTCAGGGTTGTCCTTGTCTTTCTGCACCTCTGTCTTGTTCTGGGATTTAGCTTGTTACAGTTTGGAGTTCCCATGCTTACAGGAGTTTTGTTGTCTCCTCTGTTTTCCAGGAGACACACCTCTCTCTCCTGGGTATTTCACATTGGCAGGCCTTTGTCCCAGACTGTCCACCTCTACATTTTTTTACACTCCTTTTGTTGTCTCACACTTCTTTTGCCTGGAGGGAAAATTCTGGGAGAAGAGTCACTCCAAAGAGGACTCTTCTATGTTAGTTTTTTTCCCAACCAAAACAGGGCCACGAACCCATGAAGGGTGCACAGACTGACTCCAAAATGACCTGGGGAGGGGGTCAGGAAGAACTCCAAATGCTTTTCCAATGGTGCCCCCAAACTGAGCTATCCTGGCCTACCCAGCCAATGCAGCCCTTCAGCTTCCTATCTCCTGCAGCCCTGAGGAAGTGCTCCATCTTTTGATCTCCCACCTGTGCCCCAGTCCATGGATGGCGGAAATAATGGCTGCCAAATCTGTCAAGGTGGAGTTGAAACAATAGCTGCATTCAGAGCCAGGACCCAGTGATCTGAATTCATTAATCAAAAGACATGATCAACAATTACCATGCCCACCAGGTTCTTAGGGAAGAGGGATTTTACATCCCCTTCTGTGACCAGCAGCTAGCAAGGTACTGGACCTTGTGGTGTCCTGCTGCAGAAGTGTGGGCTGGACACTGGTAGCCACTGTGCAGAGAGATCAATTTACTGTTTTTAACCATAATTTATCTGCCTCTTCTCCCTACTTTCTGTGGATGCTGTACAGTGTTTCTGTGGCCTCTGGAGTTTCAAAATAGTTGTTTCAGACAATTCTTGCTTGTTTAATAGCTGTTTTGGTGGAAGGACTGAGCCCTGAAGCTCCCTAAACTGCTATCCTTCCCAGAAGTCTATCTTAGTCTGAGAGACAGTAGGCCAGATATAGAATACTTGTCTGGTAAGTTTTTGCTTTCAAAACTTTAAATGTGTCATCCCTCTACCTTCCTGCCTCCCATGGTTTCCAATGTGAAATCAGTAATCTTATTGAGGTTCTCTTGTATCTGACATGTTGCTTCTCTCCTGCAGCTTCCAAAATTCTGTTTATCTTTGGCATTCAATAATTTGATCAAAATATTCCATGATGTGGGTCCATTTCGGTATATCCTGTTTGGAGTTTATTGAGCATCTTGGATCTTTGTATTTATGTCTTCCATTAAATTTGGAAAGTTTTCAGCCACTATTTCTTTAAATATTGTCTCCCTCCCCAACCTTTCTCTTCTCCTTCTGGGACTCCCACAATGCAGAAATTTGTATACTTTATAGTTTCCCACAGGTTCCTCAAGCTATATTTATTTTTCATCATTCTGTTTTCCTTCAGTGACTCCCACTGGATAATATCAATTTTCTTATCTTCAAGTTTGCTGATCTTCTCTTCTTCCTGTTCAAATATATTTCTGAACCCCCTAGTCAATTTTTCTTTTCAGTTATTGTACTTTTCAGCTCCCAAACTTGTTTGGTTTCTTTTTATACTTTCTATCTCTTTATTAATATTCTCATTTTATTCATAAACCATTTTACTGATTTCCTTTTGTTATTTTTGCTCATGCGCTTCTCGCATCTCACTGAGTATATTTAAGGTGGTTAATTTGATTACTTTGACTAATAATTCCAATGCCTTGATTTCCTCAGAAATGGCCTGTGAAATTCCTTTCTCCTACGAATAGGTCTTACTTTTCTGTTCTTTGTATGACTTTTAACTTTTTGTTCAGAATTGGCCATTTAGAATATTATAATGTGGTATATTTGGGGCCCCCCTGAAGAGCTGGAGGAGAATGCAGAGATGTTGGGCTTCCTCACCTGGACTGTGGCTGATGTTCTCACAAACACTGGGGACTGACAGCTTGATGTGCTGAGCCCTCTGTCTTGGGGCTGGCCCCTATGAAGCTTGTTGCTGCAAGGAGAGGCTAAACCTGCTTATAATTGTGCCTAAGAGTCTCCCTCTGAGTGCCTCTTTGTTCCTCAGATGTGGCCCTCTCTAACTAAGCCACCATGACAGGTGATCTCACTGCCTTCCCCGCTACATGGGACCTGAATTTCAGGGGTGTAAATCTCCCTGGCAATGCAGGATATGACTCCCGGGGATGAATCTGGAGCCAGCATCGTGGGATTGAGAACATCTTCTTGACCAAAAGGGGGATGCGAAATGAAATGAAATAAAGCTTCAGTGGCTGAGAGATTTCAAATGGAGTTGAGAGTCCATTCTAGTGGACATTCTTACACACTATGCAGATAACACCTTTTAGGTTTTGTTGTATTGGAATAGCTAGAAATAAATACCTGAAACTACCAAACTCCAACCCAGTAGCCTTGACTCTTGAAGATGATTGTATAACAATGTAGCTTCCAAGAGGTGACAGTGTGATTGTGAAAACCTTGTGGATCGCACTCCCTTTATCTGGTGTATGGATGGATGAGTAGACAAATGGGGACAGAAACTAAATGAAAAATAGGGTGGGATGGGGGGGATGATTTGGGTTTTCTTTTTTATTTATTTATTTTTTATTCTGATTCTGATTCTTTCTGGTGTAAGGAAAATGTTCAAAAATAGATTGGGGTGATGAATGCTCAACTATCTGATGGTACTGTGAACAGCTGATTGTACACCATGGATGACTGTATGGTATGTGAATATATCTCAATAAAACTGAATTTAAAATAAAAAAAAAGGTCAGGCCTAGAAAAAATATTTTCTAAGTTTCCTTGTTTTGCTCTAAATTCACAAACTCCCTTGAAAATTCTATGAGGGAGGCTCTAAGCCAATGAAGAGCCAAACCTACAGATCATAGCATTCTTTTATTTTGTTGGTATATTTTACTGTGGCAAATGTGAAGACCACTGCCCTCCACCAAGAGCTGTGCATGGACTTATACAGTGAACTCTTTCTCCTCACCCCACAGGTTGTCTCACACGTCCGCAATGGGAAGACTTCCAGGGCTAGACCTAGGACACCTGCACAACTGTGATGCTACAGAAGATGGAGGATGTCTGAACTTTACTAGAACTGTTCTAGAAACATTCAAGAGAAAAAGCAACTGACTTGAGGCCAAGAGGAAGGTCATGTCTTCCATATCACTTTAGGTCTGTTGAGCACTGATGTTTCAAAAGACTTCCACTTTCCTGAGAATGTGGAAGGAAAGGATAACTTTGTGGATTGAGGTACTTTGAAAACACACTTAGCTTTATCTGCATCTTAAAATTTTTCTAGGAGGAGACTATATTCATACACTTGTAGTAATTAAAATTTAAATAGTGACTTGTCTAAAGAATTGGACTGTCTGCCTTTTGGCTCAGAAAAAACAACTTGAAAGAAGGTGGTCTCATCCTCAGAGTAGCAGCCACAGTCTCTTCCAAGCCCCCAAAATCCACCTGGTCTGAACCCTGGCCACCTCGTCCATCTCATCTTCTGCCCTCGCTTCTTCCCTCTTTTCACTCCAGGCACATGTCATCTTCCCCATCCTTGAACTTGCACCTGCTACCACAGAGCCTTTGTACTTATTTTTCCTGTAGCCACAAATGCCCCTAAGGACCCACTGCTTGTTCTCTTGTTTTATTCTGGTCTCTGCTCAATTATCACAATAGGCAAGAATCCTGCCTTGACTATCCTATTTAAATTGTAGTCCTGCCCTCTTCCAACATCTTCTAATTCCTTAGCACACTTTATTTGTCTTTATGGCACACCTCCACCCAACATGATATCAATGTACGAGCTCTGTGAGAAGGATAATTTTATTTCCTGCTGTTTTCCCAGGGTCTAGAGCAGTGCCTGGAACATTGGCTCAACAAATACATGTCAAGTCAACAAATGAACACTACTCAGCACACCTCCTCCTCATTGAAGGCCCACCATTCAGTGAAATCCCCTGGGTTCCTGGCACTAAAACACCCAATAATAACCTCTGATCAACTGCTACTGGCTCTCCTCCACCTAGCCCAATCCCGGAACCCCTCCTAACTCACTAATCCTCCTGATGACCCTCCATCCCTGCCCGAGGAAAACCCAATTATGGAATCTCAGAATTTCCTTGATAAAGAATTAAACATCAACTATATCAGATACCTGAAGCAAATATCCAAGGATGGGGGGAAAGATGACAGATCAATTTAAAATTCAGTTACCAGGAGCAAGGTTTGGTTTGGACACACTTTAAGGAACACCTATCAGTGCCAGGGTCACCGTCAAGGAAAGTCTGAACAGGTGTCCAAACAAGATGGTCCAAAGTTCCAAACCACCCCTCCTCCCCGATTATGACACATCCATAGCAGGAACTGGAACAAGGTCCTAAAACCGGCTGGGGGTGGGGTGGGGTGGAAAGGAACCCCAGGAACAAAACAGAATTTCTGGTTTTGTATGAAAATATTAATCCCGTATATACAATTAAGAACTTCTGGGAATTTGCAGAATCCAGTATTCTGTCAGTTTGATAACATAAAAAAAAAAAAAAAATCCCTATAGTTGTTCAGCAACATAGTCTCACCCAGTGTACTTAATGGTTCGCATTGCTGCCTGGAAAAAATAAATGACAGGAAAAAGGCTGCAGCTCACTTTACCAGCCCCTGTGAGCTGGGCAGGAACTGCTCCACCTGTCCTTCCTATTGGACAGGATGGTTGGGGGTGGGGAGGGAGGAAAAGGGACTGAGGTCGTCACCCCACCCCCTATTAAGGAGCCACACTCATCACACTCAATCCCTGACCTCACTGACCCCATTACCAACGCTCAAGGACACCATCCCCCAGAGACGCCCCAATCGTTTTTCCCATCCTGTCCCCTCCTGTCCTTCTTATTGTTCAAGGGGATAGAGAAGGGACCGGGGTCAATATTCCCCGCACTCGGGACCCCATACACACTCGCCACAGGCCTTAATCTTGGACCTCAATGACCCCGAATACCGACCCCCCGAGGGCGCCGTGACCACGCCCTCGTAGTTCTCATCACCCGCGAGTGCAGACCACCCATCACGAACAGCCGACGCTCCCAGACCTCCCATCACTGCCCTCCTACAGGCGCCCCATCACCCGCGGATGCAGACCCATCGGTCACGGACCAGTGTGGGCCCCGAACCCCCGACCCACAGAGGGCTGCGAAGACTCCCCATCACCATGCTCGAGGACCCACCGACAGGCACCAAAGCCGCCTCCCAGGACCAGATTCCCGCCGCCGTTGGGAAAGTCCCGTACGGGAGCCTCCGAAAGCCCACCGGGACCTTGACTCGAGTGCAAACTCGCAGACCTAGACCCTTCGATCCAGCGGGGACGGTGTTGCTCCCAGAAGAATTGTCCCGGATGACAAGATGGCGACGCTTATCAGGCGGCCTGTACAAGGGGCCCCATCTTCCGTAAGACGGGGGAGATGGTTTCGTTCTGGGTCTGGAGCCAAGAGGTCCGCGGCGAAACGGGGCAGGCAGCATCAGCCCAGCATCCGACAAGATCTAAGCGGGAGACGGCTTCGGAGAAGGGATTAGAGCACTGTCCCCCTGTGCAAGGTTGCGAGAAACCGGGAAGTTTCGGGGGACAGTATGGCGGCGCCCATGAAGACCCTGTTGTTAGATGGCTCCATCTTCCTTACGGCGGTGAACTGGGCGTGGTCAGCAGACAGTCCATTCCTGGGAGTGATAGCTAGGGAGATGGGGGTGAAGTCAGGTTAGTCCAGTTCTTTCCTGGGAGAAGATAAAATATGAAACACCTTTTTGTATTTGAATTTCAGGTAAATAATGCAATGAAAATTTTTTCAGGATAGGTGGGGCATACCGATCTGAAATTCAGTTTTAAGTGGGTGTCCTGTACTTTTTTTTTTTAATTTGAGATGATTGAAGACTCACATGCAGTTGTAAGAATTAGTACAGAGATTCTGTATACCCTCACCCAGTTTCCCCCAATAGTAACATCTTGGGCGACTACAGTGGAATACTAGGAAAGGGCATTGATGCAATCCACTGACCTTGGTCAGATTTCACCACATTCACCTGTGCTCATTTGTGTGTGTTTATTTCTATGCATTTTATAATGTTTAGATTGTGTGACCACCACCACAGTCAGGATACAGATCAATTCCATTGCAAGGATCCCTTGTGCTGCTATTTACAGCCACAACACCTCCTTACCTCCCCCATCTGAAACTCTGGCAACCATTAGTCTCTTCTCCATCTCTACAATTTTGTCATTTCAAGAGTGTTGTATAAATGGAATCATACTATATGAACTTTTGAGATTGACTTTTTGCACTTCAGTATACTTCCCTTGTCATTCATCAAAGTTATTGTGTGTATCAGCTCTTCCGTCCTTTTCATTGCTGAGTTGTACTAATTCCATGGTACAAATGTGCCACAGTTTGTTTAATCATTCATCTGTTGGAATGCATTTGGGTTGTTTTCAGTTTTTGGCTATTAGAAATAAAGCTGCTAGGAACATACATTTTCAAGTTTCTGGGATAAATGCCCAGGAGTGCAGTTGCTGGGTGGTACGGTAAGCACATGTTTTAATTTTGTAAGATACTGCCATGGTCTTTCCCAGAGTGGCTATAATATCCCTGCCAACAGTGTATGAGTGATCCAGTTTGTCTGCATCCTCTCCAACATTTTGTGTTGCCTATATAAATATATTTCAGTCATTCTGATAGGTGTGCAGTGATACCTCATTGTGATTTTTAATTTGCATTTCCCTGATGGCCAGTGATGTTGAACATCTTTTCATGTGCTTATCTGCCATCTGTATATCCTCTGTGAAATACCTGTTCATGTCTTTTGCCCATTTCTAATTGGGTTGTTTGGTGTTTTTACTGTTGACTTTTAATAGAAATTCTTTATATATTCTGGATTCAAGTTCTTTGTGGAATATGTGGTTGCAGATATTTTCTCCCTATCTATAGCTTGTCTTTTTCATCCTCTACACACAGTCTTCTGCAGAGCAAACATTGGAAATTTTGATTAGCTCCAATTTATCAATTTTTCCTTTTACGGATTGTGCTTTTGTTGTCATGTCCAAGAACTTTGTCCTAGCCATGGTTCCTGAAGATTTTCTCCTATTTTGTTTTCCTAGAAGTTTTATAGTTTTACATTCTGCGATTAAGTTTGTGATCCATATTGAATTAATTTTTGCATAAGGTGTGAGGTTTAGATTGAGGTTTATTTTTATTCCTATGTATGTTCAATTGCTTCAGCACCATTTGTTGAAAAGGCTATCCTTCCTCCACTTAATGGCTTTTGCACCTTTGTCAAAAATCGGTTGGGTGTATTTGTGTGGGTATATTTCTGGGTTCTCTATTCTTGGGGCAGTTTGTTACATAGCATTTGTAACTGGAATAGATGCTCTCTTCACCCTTCTTTGGCTCCAACACCTTGCTCTAGACCACAGCCACTGCTCTCTCTCCACCCACACCCCACAGTGTGACTAGCCTCTCACTCCACTGCACAGAAGCCCTCCTCTTCCATCTTAGTCTCTGACACTCGATGCCTGGTTGTGGTACCTGACCTCTCACTCCGTCCTCCCTCCCTCTGGGTTAGGCATCTCCATCATTCCACCTGTGCTCTTTCCCCCATCTGTCCTCCTTTGCAGGTGCTGCTCTCTTCCCAGTTAGGCTCCCATACTGTGGACCAGCTTTCCCAGTACATGCTCCTTTCTCTTCTGGATTCCACTGGACTGCAAGGAAATTTATCTTTAATTCTTTTATAAGCCTGTAGCTGTACCCGATCCTTGATTTCCTGTTGCCAGGAAATGATATCATTTTTGGTCCAAAAACTGAAAACTCTACTGAACCCTTTTCTCCACTGATATAAAATTTAGAGTAATTAGCTGCAGCATAAGTCTCAGTCCCACTGACTATTGTACCTTGAGATTAAATTGTGAAGTTAAAGTCCTACAACTTGAGTATGAAATAATAATGAGAAGAAGGAAAGAGAAGAAGAAAATGATTAGAACACACAAACGCATACCTATAACAAGCAAAGACAAAATATACAAACTACTACAGTACTTGTTTTTGTAATTGGTCAAAAGCCATAATTGATATCTGTGTCTTCCATCTTTTCCTGGCTATTCCTCATTTCCCAGGTCTTCCTCAAGAACCTCAGCTCTTCATGGTTCTTTACCTGGTGAAGTAATCCATACTGTCATTCCTGAAGGATCCGAGTCCTCAACCATCCTGTCTGTTTTGGTTTTAGTAAGTTTCCATTAACATTTACTATTGGGCAAAGAAGTACAAAGAGGCGCTCCCAGAGAATACTGTAGGTTTCAGACATAGTCTTCCTTTTCCCCACAGACTAACAAAACCCAGTTTCCCCTTGGTATCAGTCACTCACTGTCACCAGTAGAGTAAGCACTCTTTCTGCTGGTTGTTTTGGTAGAATAAGGAGCCCCAAAGGACCAGGTGTTTATTCTTATCTTTCAATTCCCTGGAACCATTATTGCATCCCTTGTTGGACACATACCCACTCTCCTTGGGGACTAGACCTCCAAATCAGCAAAGTGGAAAGTTTCCAGGAAGAGAACTGAATATTCTGTGAGTGGGTTACAAGCTATATTAGTAGGAGGAGCTTCTCCCACTTTCACTCCTAGATTTTTGAACCCATGTATTCTGACTTCAGGGTCGACAAACCACCATATAATACTTTCTGATACAAAGCGTGTACTGCATCCTGTAATACGGAAGCCCTGGCGTCCAGGATGTCATCTCATAACTGGTGCTGTAACAGAGTCTTCAGTAAACCATTCCAACTTTTACTTAGTGCAGGTACTTCTGGATGTTGGACAATAAATTATTGATCAGGTAATTCCATGGGTGTGAGCTGCATTTCCTGCTCTATGAAGTGAGTTCCTTTATCAGAAGCAATGCTTTAGGGCATACTGTAACAGTGAATATGGAATCTTGTGAGTCAGTGGTGCTAGTACAGGCAGAAGCATTATAGACAGGGAAGGCAAATCCATATCGAGGATTTGCATCTATTTCATTGAGGATGAATCTCTGTACCCTCCATTATGGAAAAGGTCCATTTTAATCTATCTGCCACCAGGTGGCTCTGTCAGCCATGTTGCCATGAAGTAATAAGCATAATGACAAAATGCCAAAAGAAAGGAATGAAAATATAGAGGCCAGATCTTTGAAGACACTGTTGTACAGCTGAACCATCATCAAGAACTGCCTAGCTCTGGACAAGCAGTTCTCAAAGTTTTTGATTTGAGAACCTTTGTGCTATTACAAATTATTGAGTACTTGAAAGATTTTCTTTATATAGGTTATATCTAGTGATATTTACCATGTTGGAAATTAAAACAGAAGTTAAATTTTTTTTTCATTTTAACATAGCAATAATAAATTCATTACCTATTGTCAGTAATATAGTTTTATAAACAATAACTTTATTTACAAAACAAAGGAAATATATTGAGAAAAGTGAAGTAACTATTATTCTTTTAAAAATGTAATAAATATTTGTATTAATAGAAGACAGCTATATTCCCATATCTGCATCTACATTCAAGCTTTTGAAATGCGTTGTTTGGGTTGATATTTCTGAAGAAGATTGGCTTCATACAGATACGTGTAGGAACACTTTGAATAGTCTTCTTGGGTAGCTGTGAATAGTCTTTGAGACTCCACCAGAACCCAACGAGATTAGTTAGAATGTGGAATCTGAAACCGTATTTAGAAACTTGTTGTGCTGCTATTACATTAAACTCTGTCGGTCTATTTTGTTCTTCAAATGGATCTCGATCCCATTTTTTACTTGCGTTGGCCATTTGGAAAATACCAGTTGACTGAGTTATTTAATCCAGTGGTTTTTAGCTGGGGGCAATTTTGCACACACACACACACCCACCCACACACTCACAGAAACACCAGGGAGTCTTTGGAAATGTCTGGAGACATTTTTGGTTGCCACACTGGAGAGGGAGAATAATACTGACATCCAGAGAGTAGAGGCCAGGGATGCTGCTACAAATCCTACAATGCACTGGGCAGCCCCCCACAGCAAGGAAATATCCAATCCGTACTGTCAGTAGTCCCAAGATTGGGAAATCCTAGTCTATTTAATGTTGACGCATTTTATTTATATTTAAATTTGTCAATGTCACCATCAGTCTTCTCAGAAAAGTTTTAAGTATTGAGACACTGGCAAGCTCATGTTGGTGGATGGATACAAGTTCTTCAAATACTCCAAGTATAAGCTTTAAGTAATTGTTTACAACATACACTGTCAGTTATTTTCCTTGATGATGGCGAAAGCCCACTTGATTCATTTTCAAGAAACTGTCTCCCAAATAGCCAAGACTTTAGAGACAGTTTGTTTGCCAGTTGTTCTTTCAATTAAAAATGATGTTTCATCAAAATAAGGAGCTACTATTTTGCACACTTCAAACAACCACATAACTTCTTTTTCTCATGGCAACCATCACAGTTGGTAATACAGTGTCACTTAATTTAAGGTGACCACTTTAAACAAAAATTTTGCTGTGAATGTGTGATGGTGAAGAATACAAGACAAAGTTTGGTGCCACTTCCTTGATTGAGGGAACAGCATTTTTACTCATCATTGCTCTTGAACCGTCAATGCAAATGTCAACACAATGGAAAAGGCAAATAGCACCTTCGTATTACTAGAAAAATCATTTTGATCTCATGGACCCCCTGAAAGAGTCTCATGGGTCTCCAGGGGCTGAGGGACCACACTTTGAGAACTTCTGCTCTAGACCTAGGTGAGAGAAGTAAACCCCTAGTTGTTTAAGGCACCATTAATCAGAGTCTTTCTTACAAGATAACTTGTATCTTTAGTTTTCAAATCATCTTTATATGCTGATGCATTCATATTACTTTTTCCAAGTGTAGGCATTGTGTTGCTGAAACTTACTTTTCTTACTGTGGGTGGTTTTATCATCATGAAGACATTTTCCTATATTGACAGGAGTTAATATAAATTCTCATCAACAACAGCACTTCTGAAGGGACAATAATGTTCCCGGGACCTGATGCCTATTAGAGCCTTGTTGCACATTGCCATTATCAGCCTTAAGTATGACAGAAATCACTCTTCTGGGCAAAGCAGTAGAATGAGTAAATTAAGAGGAAAAAGATTCCGGTTTTATCCTCATCAGGTTGCCTGTGCATCCTCCCAACGCTTTAGGGTCTATGACCCAGAG